>NC_142929.1:26822728-26847728 GCF_046866305.1 Octopus bimaculoides | reverse complement strand
AATATAGTCAGTTGAATCATCAACTTATATAATTGGTATTTATGTTATTCATCCCACCTCAGATATATGGTAGGCTAAGTTGGTTTGAGTAGGATTTCAGTGAATAAAGATCTGAGAAGATAAAGACAAAATTAAACACAACAATGTATCACCAAGTTTTGAATATATCGACAATAACAGTAATAATGATTTCTTTCATTGACCATAAGGGACCAAGACATTTAGAATAATATAAAAGGACGAAATAAAAGCGTACAAAAAGTGAGATTTACATCAATCAAAAGGAAATCAACAACAATATAGATACAAGGACGCGCTAAAAAGTTCCTGGCTTTGGGTAAAAGAAAATACAGGAGGATCCATTAATTATGATTTTATTCAACATATTCCCTTCTCAGATTCACACACTTATTGCAGTGGTTATCCAGTTTTTCTAAGCCCCGTAAAAAACCTCGGAATGTTGGGCCTTCAACCAGGCTTGTTGCGACACCGTTAAAGCTAGGAACTTTTCAGCACTCTCTCGTATAACAAAAAATATAAACATAAAATTCCAACGAAAAATTCAAAAGTTCCCTAATTAGAGGCCAGCTGTCTCAGAGTATCTCCAGGGAAACATTTCCTACATTTCCCGGATTTCGTTGTCATCTCCATGGTATCAAAAGTGCTCTTTCTCAGTTTGTTTCTTTTTACTTAGAAATGCATGCCTCACACTCACTCACATTATTAACTCACATCTACCTTTTAATAAACGTTATAAGGTAGGATCACCCTCTCTACACTCTTGAGGTGGTACTGGAAGAAGTGTACTAGCGCTTGGTCTGATTGGAAAATGGCTGCCTTCAAACCTTTTGGACGAGTTCACCATACCTCTTTCAACACAATCATCAAACAGAACTATTTACCTCCTTCCTTGCCAAAGAGAGGCAACGCATTTATCTTCACTACAGTCTCGGTAGACAGCTGGATTCATCCGGCACAAGATACAAGCTTTTCGACACAAACTCACAATCACCAATGCACAGACACTGCATGGAAGCTTGCAAGACGATGTTGTTCTCCTGCACGCATCTCGGACAGATTCAGTTACATGCACTTCTACGCCAGTAAGGTTTGTCTCAAGTAAACAATATATCCCTGTAGCACTGTCATGACAATCACTTTCTGAAGTTGTCAACAGTCTCAGATCTGGAAACCTTCCACAAGAGCCTACTTAAACTATTCCTGTCGTTGCTTAGAGTCAATCCCAGACCATCGTCGCCTACATATTCAACTAGCTCAATATAGAAATCTAGTTGTCTCCCTACTGATAGCCTGGTCCAGTTGGTATAGTGCTGTGAACACCTGGCAAACATCCTAGATGCCGAACACCCAACCTCAGTCTACGCTTGGCCTTCGATTGTGGCCTAGATATGGAGATGAACTGTGGAACGATGTATCATACAAAATATACTTACACTGATTCACTCTCATTTTCACCGTCAACGTCTCGTGTCGGCGAATCATCATCGCCCGGAAACAGATGGGAAAGCTGACAAAATTGAAATAAGCAAGATGCAGTCTATCAAAGGTTATATAGTATCAGTAATAATTATTGTAGTAAGCCTGATAAAAAAAAGGGCTCAAAGGAACGCTTAAAAATACGTATTAAATTTCATAATTATACTAGTAGTTTCCAAGATAGTCCGATTGAAACAATCTACATTTTCTCCCCCATCCCCCATTTCCATTGCACAATTCAAACAGTAAGCTCATTACACACGGCACAAACCCTATTCAATTGCCACCAAATAGAATGACAATACCTACTCTACATTACCTTCAAGTAATATAACTCTGCTCTTACAACGTCGACAAATCATGCTCCACACAATTACCATCTATAACATACCACAACAACAACACGTGCGATTACATAATCAAAATTCGTCATATAAAACGAACTCATATTCTACACAATTACATCCAACTTAAACAACCCACATACAAAATACTCTGTACAATCATCACTAGACACTATATCGTACCACAAAATTGTAACAACATATACAAAACACAATCATCAACTAGCATAACAAACACGCACTATATATATCTTACACAACAAACAGATAAAATATTTACATAGCACCTAAAACAACAAAACAAATCCAAAAATAAAACTGAATTAATGCAATATAGAAATACAAATCTACATACCTCAAATACTCCACATATCCAAGAAACACAGGTGCAATTGGTGTTGAAGTAGAAACCCACACAAAATTATTGAAAACCTGATGATGAGGAGGATGAGGAAGAGAAGGATTGTAAGGTGGTGAGCTGAGAGAATCTTTAACATGCCGGATAAAATGCTTAGCGGCATTTCACCTGCTTTAGGTTCTGAGTTCAAATTCCGCTGAGGTCAACTGTATCTTTCATCATTTTGGGGTCGATAAAATAACTAGCAGTTGAACACTGGGGTCGAAATAATCGACTATCCCCGTCTCCCAAGATTTCAGGCGGTGGATCGACAAAATAGTGACAGCGTCGGACAAAATGTCTGGTGTATTTTCCGGTTCTTTACTTAGGGGTTGAAATCTCGCCAAGGTCTTCTTTGCCGTTCATTCTCCCAAACGCTGAGGAAATAAAGTGCAAGTCAAATACTGGGCTCGAAGGTTGCGAATAACCCCTCAAAACAAAATCGTTGACCGTTCACCTAAATTATAAGCAATTATTACTATTAATACAAACGCGGTAGATTGGTAAAATCAATAGAGTGTCAGTTACAATACCTCCTGGTATTTCTTCTGAAAATTTACGCTCTGAGTTCAAATTCCATCATGATCAACTTTTCCTTTTAACCTTTCGAAGTTGATAAAATAAAGTGCTAGTTAATTACTACTATCATACTATCACTCAAATTCCTGTCCTTCTATCCATATTAGAAACAATTCTTTTTATTATTAACGATTAAAATAGAATGCAAATATTCCTTTGAGACCGTATAGACATCATCAAATTGGTAAACCTTTGACACTCCATATCAATATTTGCCTGTTTGTTATGAGAGTAGCAGTGTTACTTTAATCAGTCTCGTTCTGAGATCTTCTGAAAGAGAAATCTGTGTGATAGTAACGAAACTACATCATAAAAGCTAGTATCCTTCTTAATGTTCACAATATTCTTTAGCTCTTTCGGTTTACCTTTTCCACTTGTGCACGCTCCTGTCACCCACCTTTTATTCTTTCATCACTGTTTCATAGTTTCATCTCCCATATTTCCTACAATCCTTACTTCTTAGAATAACAATCCTTTGGAATTCCCTGACCACACATATTATTCACAAGTACCGAACTACTAATATTGAGGACTAACATTAGCTTTCTTAGTCTCAACTGTCTGCAAAAAGCTTCAAAGACCATGGGCAATAAATTCCATCTCTAATTTTCTAAGTGACATTCTTCAAGTTTACTCACTTGATTGATTAAAGGACGACTATGAACATGAAGGGGATACCGAATGATGTAAACTGGAAGAGTTTAGCTTGGGCGAATTGATTTCCTATATTTACATGATAGTATAGATTGTGATTAAGTTGTAGCAGCTTAGCTTTAAGTCTGCCTGCTGGGGCACATCTATAGCGAAAGGCTTCCCAGCTTTTACTGTTTCGTTTTTCAGTTATAGTATATCAGAAAGCTACATCATATATGCCATTTCCATTTATAGAACCGCCTATAAGGACATGAGGGCATTTGGTTGTCATTTCTTGCAGTACAAGCAACCATGTAGAAGTTGGCTCGTTAGTTAGAGAGTGATAAGTAGAAGTGATGATCAGTTACGTCAAATGTGCAGAGACAGTCTTAAAACAAGGCAAGCAGGTGTCAATAACAGACACTATCGCAACGGATCCTGTCGGAAATTGAAAAAGTATTGCTGGATTTAAACATCGAAAACATGCCCCCGCAAAAATGCTTATAACACTTGAATCAACTGAGATAGGCCTCTGGAGGTGGCTCCATTAATATATTAGGAATTAGTCAATAGACGTAATCAATATACATATAAGTTCGGTTATAGCCTAGAATCACAGGTAGTATATAGCGAGATAGCCTCAATCTAGTCACTCTGTTTAGTAGAAATAGCAGCAAAACCCACTTCAAGTCACACCCCATCATCTTAAAAAGGAGAAGGACACATTAAATAATGTATTTCAAAATACAGCGAGAAAGATAGGATAGTCAGGAAAGGAATGTCTTTGACCGCAGGTCTACTCGTTCACTGTTGACCTGGGACTAAGGAACAATAACAACATACCCTTTTAATACAACACACTTTTATATAACATACCAGTTACTTATATAATCTCCAGATTCTATATACCCATAGCAAATTCAAGAAACCTTGTCCATCTGGCACTGAAGTTAAGATGCAACAACGAAAACTGGAGCCATTATGAATTCAACAAGAAATCGAACCTGTATTGCAAGCACAACTCACCAACTCTTTGCCACTATTCATCACTATTCTAGTGGCAGCTGAATCAATATTATTATTATAACACTGGAAATACGGTGAGCTGGCAGAGAAGCTCAAGTGTCAGATTAATTATGTTGCAAACATATTTTTTTATTTAGTCATATATGTATGTGTGTGTGTGTGAGAGAGAGAGCGCACGCTCACGCGTGTGCGTTAATGTGTGCGTGCGCATGCGTGCATGAGTGTGCATAAGTGCGTGTGTGTACATGCGTGCGTGTGTGTACATGCGTGCGTGTGTATTATTTTAGTTTTCTTCGGTCACAAAATCCAAGTGTTGAATGTTATCGCAAACAACATCTGGAAGCAGAGAGACACCTGCAAACACAAGTGCTTGAGCCATTAGCTCCAATATCCTAAAACATGCAGATGGAAGAATATTTAAAAATTTTTTTTATTTCAAACATTTTTAGTATAATTTTAGCATTCTTGACTGAAGGAAGAAACGAAACTTCACGAGATAGTGCCTCTAGGGATAGCGAGGGAAGCTAACAGTCGCTTGATCTACGACAAATAGCAGTCAGATCAGAAAAAGGGATAGTCAATTGGGCAAAATAACGGGATAGTTACGGCCGGAATATTAATTATAGCCCTACTCGATATTACGGCTTAACTGAGGTCAAATGATTTGTCTTTACAGAATTTTGCACTTCTATACATACAAAAATTCGATTTTTCACATTCAATATATATCTCCAAAAATGGTCTCTCTTCGTTGATTTCCTCCCCTATTAGCCATCTAGGATCAATTTATATAAAAAAAAAAAATGAAAAAACATCAATAGTGAACTAAGTTAAATCATCTGTGTGATAAACTTGGAAAATTTTAGTCCTTCATTTAATAAAAATATATCAGCCCTTTTAGAATTTGCTTTTTATTTTTGCTTAAATACAAAAAGGTCTTATATTTTAGGGAGACCAGAAGAGATAGAATTAGAACCGTCTTAACTGCAATATAGGTCCTCGGGCAAAGTAGCGCATTGTGGACCCTACATTTCTTTCTTGATAGCAAGTCGCTGTATATATTGGTTAAAAATTGAGACCGTAGAGCCGTGGGATCCGTGGACAAGTGCTCACTATGTCTAAAATCTGGGACGGTACTGGATATATTGTGTAGCAGTAACGCCCTTCTTTAGGGAATTACCCGCTTTAGCAGTAGAGTAAAACTACTTCAGAAATTAGCTGTCTATAGGTTTGCCTTGTTCTCAGAAACCACAAGCACTTTACTTTAAATGGTAGCTTTTTATCTAGGAATAATTTCTAGCATTTATTCGTAAGAAAGCGGCGAACTGGCAGAATCGTTATCGCGCCGGATAGGATGCTTGGAGGCATCTCATACGTCTTTCTGCGCTGAGTTCAAATTTCGCCGACGTGGTCTTTACTTTTCATCTTTACGGGGTCGATAAAATAAGTATCATTTGAGTACTGATGTCGATGTAACCGACTAACACTCCATCAAAACTCAGGCCTTGTGCTTATAGTAGGAAGATCGTGAGCATAGTGGACACCCATCTGTCATCGATGATGGTCAATTAAAGACAGTGATTGAGAAAGATCCACGTAAAACCACTCGGGAAATGGCAAAAGAACTTCACGTTAAGTAGAATACTACCTGCAACGATTTGCATGCGATCGGAAAATAAAAAAAGCTCGACAAATGGGTACCACACGATTTGAATGGAAACCAGAAAATGCGCAGATAGGAAATTTGCTCGTCGCTTCTTCTTGGTAAGCACCGATCCATTTCTCGACCGTATTGTAACTTGAAATAAAAATTGGATTCTGTACAATACTAAAAAGCGTTCTTCGTAGTAGTTGAACCAAAATAAAGCACCGAAAGCCTTTCCTAAACCCTAGAACTTCAAAAAGAAGGTTATGGTGACTGTTTGGTGGTGTACTGTGGGACTCATCCACTATAACTTCTTAAAACCTGGAAAAACCATTACTGCAGAAACATATTGCCATGAAATTGCCAAAATGGACGAAAAATTGCTACTCCTCCGTCCCAACTGGTCAATAGAAGAGGGCCAATCATTCTTCATGACAATGCTCGACCACACGTTTCACTAATGACGCTCCAGAAGTTGAGGGAACTTGGTTACGAAGTTCTTCCTCACCCAGCTTATTCAAAAGACCTATCTCCTACTTACTAGCACTTTTTCAAGCACCTTAATTGTTTCCCACGAGAGGAGTTCGAAAATCAATCCGAAGCTGAAAGTGCGTTCAAAGAGTTCATCAGCTCCAGAATTCCAGATTTTTATGTTATTCGAATAAGCAAACTTGTAACACGTTCACAACAATGTGTTGATTGTAATGGTATTTAATTTGATGAATAAAATTTCCGTATTGTCGAAATATATTGCGATGAATTTCATGTTTCAAAACATTGCTTAGTTTTTACTCAACATGATAGAATGTTGACCTTGGTGCCATTTAAATCAGAACTGAATCTACTTTGTAATTTTTGCTCCGCTATTTAGTGAAAACATATTGTGAGTGATGGGCGCTCAACAGTTTATACAAAACAATTAGTTCGTAATACTCAGTCCGATTACAAGGTTTAGTGATTCGGGTGGCGGACTCATGATCGTAGGATTGTAGTTTCGATTCCTGAACCGGACGATGCTTTGTGCTCTTGAGAAAACACTTCATTTCACGTTGTTCCAGTTCATTCAGTTGATGAAAATGAGCAATTATGCGACGGACTTGCCTCCCGCCCAGGGCTACAGAGATCAGGAAACCATCCTTATGAGTTATATAACTCGAGAAGGCGATTTATTGTTTGATGGTGGCGAGTAGGCGGAATTGTTAGCACGCTGGCATTTCGTCTATCTTTATGTTCTGAGTTCAAGTTCCGCTGAGGCAGACTTCACCATACCTCTTTTCGGGGTCGATAAAATAAGTACCAGCTGAGCACAGGGGTTAGTGTAATTGACTTAATTCCTCCCCCCACCCCAAATTGCTAACCTTGTGCCAAAATTGGAAACTAATATTCAGTCGATTTGTTTGTTTATTTTTTTGTTTTGTGAAGGTGTGTGCTTTAACTCGTAGGATTATAATGTTTCTACATGAACTTAGTCATTCACTGAAGGTAATGAATAGCTATTTTAAGTACGAGTTAATTTATTTTCATTTAAAAGTCCGCATTTCTTGTGACACTCTATTTTTCCTATATTTTTACTTCTTATATTTCGTATCATTGCTGCCACATAACTTCCTGAAATATCGTATGTTGCTTCCGGTGCACTGAACAGTGTGAAGGCGTTCAAAAACATGTATATGGTTGTCGGCTTTTGTAACAATATTGCTTTGCCTCAAACTATAAATATTAGCAAGAACTTCCATTACATACGCACTCACAAAGACATGCACACATCCAAACACAGCCATACACACACATACGCGTGTACATATATATATATATATAAATAAATATATATATATATATATATATATATATATATATATATATATATATATATATATAAAGAAAAATGTATATATATATGTATATATATATATAAAGAAAAATGTATATATATATATATATATATACATAAATAGATAAAAGAAATATATGTGTATGTGTGTCTAAACATGTATAAAAATATATAGATTCAAACGCATACGCACACACACACACACACACACACACACACACACACACACACACACATATGCGCACGTATACTCACACAAACGCACGTAATGTATGATGATCAGTTCCAAATCATTTAGTTCGCCTACACTCATAGATAATGTATAATTTTTTGACATGTTTCTTCAATCATGTGAGAATTATAGCGTGGGATAATACATGAAGAAAAGTTCAAAAAGGTTTGAAGCAATCATAACGAGCTTTATGTAATTACTAATATATATATAGTTTATAATTAACTTGTACTTGCGGTCATCACAGGGTTAAGATGCACTACAGACCAAATACAATTTTCTTACATGTTTTATCTAATCCATTCCTAGCGTCAGATTAATCATCGGCACATGATGTTTAATTCCCGTGTGTTTGTAAGTACATATGTACGTACGTATGTATGTATGTATGTATGTATGTATGTATGTATGTATGTATGTATGTACGTAAGAACGTATGGATGTATATGTATGTATAGACACACAAACACACACACACACACACACACACACACACACACACATATATATATATATATATATACGTGTGTGTATATGTATTTATGTATATACCCGTACATGTATAAACACATTTATATATATATATATATATATACATACATATATATATATATATATATATATATATATATATATATATATATATATATATATATATATATATATATATATATATATATATGCATATGAGTGTGTATGTGCGTTTGTATGCGTGTACCTATACCCTGTAATGTACACAAATCCATATAATATTCCATACGCATATGCATATACACATACACATATACATATTATGTATATAGCCATGCATGTAAGAGCATTTGTTTATAACGCTCTGTTTTGAAGTATTAGACGCCATATTTCCATTAATCAATAAAAATAGTCTCTAACTGGAAAATATTTGGTAACTTTCCTTTCTGAAACCGAAATAGTGTCTGCACTTATATTCCAGAAATGCAGGGATTCTTAATAAACTTAGTGTAATTTTCATGGATGAATAAAATACAGACTTCAATTTGTAAATGGCATTCATTAATGTCTATTATCTTCAATACAAATTCACATAATATTTAAGATAAAAGTCATAATCGAAATCGTTCTTATCTCAAGTTTCAAAATTAGTTTCGCCAATAATCGAAATTAGAGTTACAGATAATTACTATTAAAGTAATCACATTTTCCATTGTTAACTATAGTAGTCTAAGCGAATTGATCAACTGAGAAAATTAATAATTTTCAAGCAGTCAAATGTTTTTTAGAACATTTAGTTTTTGTAAAATAATTAGTTGTGATGATTGTACTTAGTTCGAAGATAGGGAAGTCGTAGATGCACTGCAACTGATATTTACGAGTGATGAAATTATTTCCTGGATAATCGTTACCCCGGAGTAAGGAGCTTTAGAAGGTTACGAAGTGAATGATTAAATGCCAAAGTGAAGAAAACATCAATCAAAGATGGTAGCTATTTTTATTACCTATTTATTATCTATTACGAGTAAAAACCCTATGCTATATGCCTTATTTAATTCTGAATAATAGAGTGATACACATGTCATAATTTCTGATTATAGGACGCAAGCTGGCAGAATTGTTAGCATGCCGGGCAAAATGCTTAGAAGCATGTCGTCCGTCTTTACAATCTGAGTTCAAATTCCACCTAGGTCTACTTTGCCTTTCATCCTTTCTGGGTCGACAAAATAAGTACCAGTTGAGCATTGGTTCGATGAAATCGACTAAACCCCATTCTCAAAATTGCTGGCCGTGTGGCAAAATTTGAAACCAATAATTTCCTTGTTATAGTAATGTTTTATTGAATTACAATTGATTTTCCATACTTCGACGTTTCTACGGGGACCTGTACATAGTTTACTCTATCTTCAAGAAATAACAGCCAAACTTCCCTAAAATTACACTCTACTGTAAAACGAAGAAGACAATCTATTTTGTAGTAAGAGGGAATGGCTAAGGTTGGAACCCTTTTGATCGTAGCTAACATCGGGATAATCAACAACAGCAATTAAAAAATCCTATAGTTACTGCAAGCATAGTTACTTTAAAGATAATTTATCATAAAATATTGAATGGCTTACATTATTTACATTTGACGGATATTTGTCCTCATCTTGTTTGTCGTTAACACAACGTTTCGGCTGATGTACTCTCCAGCCTTCATCAGGGAATTTGAAACCTGGGTTCTCATTCCTCAGGTATTTGGTTATGTAACCGTTTCCTTGCATTATGAGATTTGGTTGTGTTTCTCCAGGTGATATATAAAGATTGTCTCCGTAAGTTCAAATTCTGGGCTTCAAGCGCATCCTTTCTGTCTGTCGTGCCTTGCGAGGTAGTAGTAAGCACTCAGTGTTTCAAAAAGATGGGTTGTGGTTGAAACCAAGCATTTGAGTCTACGGAAATATTATTTTGAGGGAAAAAAATTAGGTCTCATAATTCAGGGAAATGTTTACATTACCAAATATCTGCGAACCTGGAAAACTACATTGCGTGGAAAACAATTGTAGTGATTAGAAATAAATATTCTTCTCTACTCCTTCCTGTTGACTACAACGTATTCAATTACACACACACAAACACACACACACGCACACACACGCGCACACACACACACACACACACACACACACACGCACACACACAGAGACACACACACATACATACATACATACATACATACATACACACGTATATGTGTGTATGTATGTATGCGTGTGTGTGTGTGTTTGTATGTGTAATGCGCTTTATCACAAATTCTATTAAAGAAATTCTCGAATAACGTATGTTAAACAAAAACTATGATAAAAAAAATCCTGGGATCAAACCCGTGACCATATAATTTTGATAATATCTTCATAACTACATATTTATTCACTTGGGAAAACTATTTTGTTGTGTATTTTCGGAAAAAAAACCATCAATTTATATTTAAGTTCGATTTCTACTCTCATGTCTGAGTGTTAATGATACCCGCAATGAATTATTAGTACTGATGACATTAATTGACCGAAAGTTTGTCCCATTAATGCTGACGCGAAACCATAGCTTTATAAATAGCAGATGAAGCGTATAATACATTTTGCGAAAGTTATATATAGATTAAAATAGATTCAAAAGCATAAAACATAATTTCTTTTTATTGCCTATAGTTTCTCAACTGCGACCATCAGGTATACCGCCTACGTGGCTGTAGAAAATCATAGCAACAGTTGTATGTACTACGTTCGAATATGTATTTTACCGATCTCTATCGCCTACCTGGATTACGTACGTATAATGAAAATAGACGCGCGACATTACACTATCTAGGCCAACATAGACAAGCGCTGGCACCACACACAAATATATATATATATAAATCAACATAGGAGGTTAGCTTTGAAAGTTGCATTCCCTCGCGATCGGTAAAAATGTGCTTATTTTGGTAGTTTTGACTTATGAAGTCCCTCTAAGCGTGAGACATTATTGTATAGTAATGCCCTTATATAAATTATATATATATATATATATATATATATATATATATATATATATATATATATATATATATATAATAGAAAAATGGGGCAAGAACTCAAAACATCCAGAGAGTTAGGTGATACAAAAAAGGGACAACAAAACATCCAGACAGACAATACAAAGAAAAAAGGACGGGTCATTCGGAGTTTTCTATCCTCAGTCGAGTTCTAGATTGTCCTTGCAATTTCGGCTGGTTATACTCGAGATTGCTCCAATCTGGTCAGCCCCAAGGAAAAACTAGGCTAAGAGCATTAGATTCCTTGGAAGAAAGCAGAGAATGTATACGAAAACGAGGACGGAAAAAACGGAGAAATGTTACACAGATACAAATGCAAATAACAGGACGTAACAACAGGTGTCTTTCGACTAAGAACGAATTAAATTAAGCTGGCGTGTGTGGAAGTAAAGCCTTACGGCAGGGATGAACGATTTGACAGGCACAGGGAGGAATATGTCCCATTTTTGTATTTTTTATATTTAAAAAAATATAGCGGCGTACGTACACTTTGGTCTCATATACATACATACATACATATATATATATATATAGAGAGAGAGAGAGAGAAAGAGAGGGAGATAGATAGATAGATAGATAGATAAATAGATATATAGATAGATAGATACATAGATAAATGGATAGATAGATATATGTACACAAACACACACGCACGAGAGGGTGCTGAAAAATACCTGGCTTTTGGAAAAAGAAACTAGAGGACACCCAGTCAATTATGATTTATTGAACGTATTCCTCTCTCAGATTCACACACCTACTGCAGTGCTCATTCAGTTTTTCTAAGCCCGGTAAAAGAACTCGGAAGTTTCGCGATACCCTTAAAGCCAGGAACTTTTCTATATCCAGTAGTATACATATGTACAATATTCGGAACGCAATTGTAGGAGCACGGAGAATTATATAACACTTTCTAACGAAACACTTTATATATATATAAACACAAAGTAGCTATTTAACTCGCTTTGTGATCGTGTGTGCACTAAACCACATGTGTGCGTATGCTTACATTTTCGTGGATGCTTGTATGAGTGAGTGTACACGCACCATGCAGCTTGCACGAGGGCGTTTATGCATCCAAATCTGTTAACGGTTATTTTTAATACATTCCTGGCTGTATTGCGTGTTCGTTTCTCTTTTGCATCTGTGATTATATTTTTGAGCTTCTATATAAATGAAGACATACCTTTTGTTTTGCTGCTTTGCTTTCTGCGAAATGAGAAGATATATTACAGAACAGTTATTTTAACGAATTATACATTTTTATCACCCGATGAGACACAGCTGCACCGTCGAATGCTCCTTGACCAGCTGTTAAGTATCCCACCCGTGAGGGTTCGATGCTAGATGTGTCGAAACAATTGTCGGGATTAATAAAAATTCTCGTATGTTCCATCTTCCGTCTTTCATTTACCATATAACTGTATATATATATATATATATATATATATATATATATATATATATATCCCCAGTTTTATATACATACAAGCAACTAAGCCCGGTTTCACCCGGTCAGTTTGGATGATGTGGCTGTAAAACCTGTTCTGTGGAAGCATTCTACTTGTTTCGGTACGCCTACTTTGAAAGAAAAAAACATTTTAGAATGACTTTTTTCTGGCAAACGCTAAAAATAACTGACCATCAAAAAAAACAAAAAAACAACAACGATTCAACCAAATCAAAAAATAAACCCAAATACTAAGCGAACAAAGATGACCCATCCACTTCCATTGTGCACGCACACGCACACACACGCACACGCACACGCAAACACACATTCACACAATAGAAAAAATACATGATTTACTCCTTTAAATCATACAAAAAATGTAAAATGTATAAAAGAATATATGAAATAGAAATGAAATAACCAAAAAGGGTCCAGCTATGTTTACAATGTGTGAATATATTTTACTAAATTTATTATAAAAGCAATTGCAGCATGGGAGGTGTTTATAAGCCATTTAAACACACAAAAACTGTTGCATTCACTTCAATATTTAAATTTAATTTGTCAAAATATTTTCCTCGCTTTGAAACCGCGACCTGTTCACTGACGAAAATCAGTGTAGCACGGAATTTTGTCAGTGAACAGGTCGTGGTTTCAAAGCGAAGAAAATATTTTGATAAATTGAATTTAAATGTTGAAGTGAATCTAACGGTTTTTGTGTGTGCTTAAATGGCTTATAAACACTTTCCACGCTGCAATTATTTTTGTTTCAGTACACGATCTCAGATCAGGTCACTTGCTATGCAAGTACATCTACGTAAATAATTATAAAAGATAAAACGAAAATTATGTTATATAATTTAACTAATCTGTATGAAATATAATTTTTTTTTTAATAAAGGAAGCAAAGACGCTAGATGGAAGCTGTTTTAGCTAGCTATGGCGTTTGATAACTACAAATTATTTCGAATCGGAAAAAAAATTCAATGTCAGAAAACTTACTTAAATCTCTGGAATGAAATGTTCTCTATATAATTATTCTATTATGTAAAGGATATCTAGAAGTTTTTGATCAAAGCATATATGTAATTTATGATTGAACAATTTAGGATCAAATAGAGCTGTGAAATTTATAGCTTACTATACAAATTTGAGTTGCACAAAAGGTAACTCACAAATTGATTCTCCAAATTGCATCAAAACAAAATCATATCCATTTGAAAGGAACTGAGAAGCCAAACCACTAGTATGGTTTGTGTCATGTCTATCCCGCTTTCTTAAACCTTCAGTTTCAGAGTTTGCGGTTAAACGGTATACAGATTTAATTGCTAATCTTTTCTAAAGAGACAGGCTTCATCAGCACACAGGCACATTTCTGAGCTCTAACAGAAATGTAATACGTTATCATCGAATTATATTTGGTTTTTGCTTTTTTCTCAAGTCTACAGATACTTTTATGCCAAATAGAATTTTTTTTCTCATTTGCTAAACCATATACTTGATATACCGAAGAATGCAATGAAATTTTTTTTTTGTAATATATCATTACATAATTGACATTTTAAATTAGTTACATCTCGTACAGTTTTCAGACCTCTGAAATATTTTAAACACATTACATTTCCAAATAGATATTAGTTTCTCTCAAACAATTCCAGACGACATTTTCATTCTTATTTGCATTTTGAATAACTTCTATATTATATCATACTGCCTTTGTTTCTTTATATATAGGTAAAATATAAACTATCTAGTCATTAAAGTTATAAACGCTACACCCGTGCTTTTATACCAGTTTATGATATCTTCTCCTTCTCATATTAGGTGAGTGATTTAAGGGAATAAAGTTTTCCAAGATACATACCTGCATTCGTTCTACTTTCTTTAGTTTAAGATGAATGTATTTTATCTTGTAAGAAATGTATCTCAGTCCTGTATTAAAAGGAATATAGATTGTTAATACTATCACAAACCCCACCGAAAATTCTGCTTTAGTTTATATTTAATACCTTTACTATACTGGGTGCCATATGTTTTTCAGCTTACACTCTTAAAGAAAACATTCTTTCATATATCAAACACCAGGCATCTCTAGGTATTCTCCAGTACTCATTCTTTGAAGTTATAACACCACTCAGTGTTCATTCGTTGTATGTCCTCTATAGAGACTTTAAGGTATGGCAGTAATGAATAGACTAACCTTCACTGGTGGGTATAATATGACCTTAAATTAATCATCAAAATAGATTATACATCATCTATATGCATGTATAATGTTAATCAACTATTCTTTCTCACTGCATTAAGTACGTTAACACTCTATTTACTAATTATGATACACGTTTTTTGATTCAATTACATCTCATTAACAGCTCATTAATCAACCTAGTTTCTTGACATTTTCTTGACATTTTCTTGACATTCATCATGGTTTAAAATGAACACCGATCATATGTTTCGCTAAGCACCACTTACGAATACATGTCTTCCACTCTGTAGATACTTTATTCACCATATTAACTAGGATAATATTTGCGATATTTGTTTATATTAAACATAGCAAAATATTCAACAATAAATAAAAAATATACACTCAAACTATTCAGGGTGCTACTTTGTGTTGTGTTTAAGTGAAAACAATTTCTATCGTATGCAAAGTAAGACTGCATTAAAACAGTATCAATTGTTATATTTGTCATCTACGTTACAAAAAGATATAAGGTTGACAGGATTGATCATGCGCTGGAGGAAATGCCTTGCTGTAATTGTACAAGCTCTTTATATTTTCAGTTCAAATTTCTCTGAAATCACCTTTGCCTTTCATCATTCTGTTTTCGATAGAATAAATATTACTCAAGTACCGAAGTCGATGTAACCCCTTTTTCAAAACTGGAAGAATTGGTACAGTTTCAGACAACAGGCACTAGAGTTTAATTACCTGTCTTTATTATATGATTTCAATTCCCGCCAAAGCCGACTACATCTTTCCTATTCCAGAGTTCGATGAATTAAGCATCACTTAATCGTTAGTTCTCTTTCTGTAAATGGGAATTGTTTTGTGCGTTTGTTAAAAATGATTAATACAACACGAGCATTGTATTTTCAGAATCGATAGTGATTCAGAGTAAACGCTTTGTGGTAAATAGTTATCTCCCTTCACAAAATAAGTTCAGATTTCCTACTGTGGCTTATCGTTACCTTTCATCTTCCATGGGCTGATAACAGGAGGACTAGTGAATTAACTGGATCCATATGCCCCAGCTATATGGCGTGTGACTCTGTTACATATCATTACAAAATGCAAAGAGAAATGGGAGTATGTAAAAGATACTGTGGCAGATTAAATAAGTTGCGGTTTTGGTTCTATATATTTACGTTAGAATTTAAATCCTGGTCACAAAGAAATGAAATTTGTCTTTCCTTCTTCCAATGTCGATGAAAGGAATACTAACCAAGGACTGGACAGCTTTATCAACTGAATCCTGCTTCAAAATGTTTGGCCAAAACTCGAAACATATCCATTGCTTCCATCATTTTCCTTTACAGACTACTTCCACTCCACTCTGCATTGTCTATATCATTCATAAGAATTGACCAAATAGTCTTAATGAATCTTGTTTTGTTTTTGAATTTTAGAATTTAAACATTCTAGAAGGAGATTTAATCATTTAATTTCTTAGATAATTTTAGCTGACTACATATGTGGGCGTCTACCGTATTTATTTATACTTAACACTTTATTAATGTTTTCCATTACCCATATTGTAAAAAGTCTTAATCAGAAGCACTATAATTTCATTTCTTCTCAACATATTGATTATTCTTAGCCTTATCAACTGAATAGAATATGATTCCTTAAAATTTAAAAAAAAACATAATAATAATGATCTTTATTTGCATTACGTACGAGGAAAGTTTGCCTAAGCTATTTTTCCTCAACCATGTTGTTACATTTTTAACCTCCTGTTCTTTAAAACACTCGACAGGCTGAGCTTACTGTTCTGTTTTAATCGTAAAAGAATTGTTAGTGTCTTATATGCACACGTGGCAAGGTATCTTTTATGTAAATACGAGCATTCTTGAATTTTATCCCTGTTCAGAAGGGAAACACTTTGACTTCGAAATGTTTAATTAATATGTTTTATTGACATCTGTTTTGATACGCGTGGATCAGTTTCCATGTGTGTGTTTGCGTATATATGCATATGCACATATAATTCTGTGTATAGATGCGTGTGTATGTACATATGTATATTTACATAATCTGTACAGGAGGATGCTAAACGAGTATACGCATAGACATTCATTGCTTTTAAAAACATTAATTAAAAGAATTACTTTAAAACATTACTAAAGTTATTAGAATGACCTCGTTTCTATGAAGTTTGAGACGCTTACAATATTACTACATGCCCAGAAACGTAAGCTTGAAGTAGCCGTTTTTGCACTGTCGGTCACGAAGTATTTCAAACAAAAGAACATAAACATAAACGCTTTCTTCTAACCTCCATTTCATATATAAAAAAAAATTTAAACTGTGATTATTTCTAAGGCAAATCAGACTCCATTTAACAAATAATAATAAGAAACCAGTAACTCTGAGTACTGGAAATTGGAACTTTTTAGTCATAAGGTATTAAAGGATAATCTTCGCTTGTATTGAGTCCTGTAAGTTATCGCTTCTGATGGATCAACAGAGCTTGATATCTATCTATCTATCTATCTATCTATCTATCTATCTATCTATCTATCTATCTATCTATCTATCTATCTATCTATCTATCTATCTATCTATCTATCTATCTGCGTGCATCTTTATGTGTATATGCGTGTGTGAATATATATATATATATATATATATATATATATATATATAAAGATAAAGAGAGAGAGAGGGGGAAGATATAGAGGGAGAGTATTATTTTGGGAAGAAAAATTTTGCAAATATATATGTAATGATATTAAAAAATATAGTTGCAACGATATTAAAACTAAAATTTCAATCCATAAGTTTCAATTTCAAATATACGTTTTCACCTTTTTCTAAATTTCAACTAAATAATTAGAAATGAAATTTCTATAAATAATTAAAAAAGGAAAAACCCCTTCAGCCAAACAAAACTAGCACTCTCACATCTATCTCACATTTTCTTCCTTTACACACACACACACACACACACACACACACACACACACACACACACACACACACACACACATTCACATACATATGCATATATAATATACATATAAACGGACACAAGAGCATACAAATATGGATTTCATTTTCTTCTTTGCTCTTTCCTATAAGTCGTTTCTAGAAATATCTGGCTATTCCTGGTTTAAATTAAGAAATACAAATATATTGTAATCAACATCCTGTGGATATTATATGTGATATTTCAAAAAAGAAATCTAGAAGAAAGAAAAAAAATTGGGGAATTGTATGAAAAAATATTCATGCGATGTCGAAATTGAACGCAAAACGCGGAAACATTACACTTAAATATAAATTTAAATACTTAACTTGAAAGTGTATGTCGAATGAGTTTTTATATCTATCTATCTATCTATCTATCTATCTATCGATCTATATATATATATATATATATATATATACATGTATAAGGAATTCACAGACAACGACAAATGTAGCTTGTTATTGTTGGTTTAGCACCAGGTCAACTTAGACCTAACAAATATGCTCTGTTTACATGCTTCCTGCAATTCTAAGAGATTAGGTTATTCATTTGAGGTAGATTTTAACTAATGATTTATTATTAACTTCAGACTCACTCATCATAATGGACTATGTTTAGATATACTGAAGGCATAGCTTCCAATTTTTAAAACTAAAATATCATATAATTACATTTTCCGCTGTTGTATACCCTCTGAAAAATTAATATTGTAATTTGTGGTATGTTTTGTTTGTAGTTTTTGTTAATTGAGCGATCTTTCAGACTCTAAACTCTAAAGGGCTCGTTGCTGGCTTACTTACCGAATATTTTATCTGAATCCCTAATCCATGTTCACTAAAAGGTGTCTAAAATATGACGATTTATGGTGCGTAAGCTTACAATATTAATATTCGTCTATAATGTAGTAAGAGTGATTCAAATTTGGATGTACTGGAGTGCCGTCCCGTAATATTAAACATCTGTTGCCATAGCCACAGAAACAACTCACGTGGGTTGATCTACATGCTAGATATATCAACTAATGTCCCTAAAATCCTAGTCTTCATTCACTAGAAATGAAGGCTAAGATTTCTTGGATCTCTTCTGTTTGGCTGCCACTTTTCAATTTCCTCATTTTTCTTCAAATTGATTTCAAATTTGTAGTTCTTTTTTATGCTCATTATTGACATGAACTTTATTTTCGCCATACGTCAATAAATAAACAGTTAATAGCTTTTAGAGTTTTCAAATTTTGGGTAATTTTACCTAATCGAAATTTTAGACAGATAGGTGCCTGTTTCCATAATAACAAGCCAAACGTTAGAAAAGCATTTACAAAAAACCACGTGTTTAGAAACGCTGTGTTTTCCTGCTTATACCCATCTTTTTCTGCTCTTAAATCTACGAAATACATGTTCCTTACTTGTTTGATCATTAAATGCTTAAAACATGAGCCATCGTACAATGTTGACACTATTGTTTTGTCGTCTTACGATTGCAGTCACGCACAAAATTACAGCCTCCAAATCCTGTTTTCTGACTGGATAAAAATGACCAAACTTTAAACCTCTATAATCTTTTTTAAAAGTGTCTGGACCAAGGGAATTAGGTCCTGATATTCAGCCGGAAAAATTACATCAATACGCCATATTTGAAAAATTTCACCTAATTTTAAAAATTCAAGAAGTGCAGCTAAACCTAAAAGATCCGATTTCTTATGTGATAAAAAGAGTATTGTGACTTATAATGACACTATCCATTTGGCAACTAAAACTCTGAATCAGTTACCGTCGGATCTTTTATGTTGTTACTAGACGCGTTAAAATAACGGGTAAATTTCGTTTAAATCAGTCTAAAAAGCAAAAAAATGGATATATTAGATCAGGGTTTCCCAACCAGGGGTGCGAGATAGCATTCCAGGAGATACGGGCAGAGCTGAATTTAAAGGCGGTCAAAGAGGGCAATTTCCCCGGGCAACTTTATTCTTATACAAATTATTACTTTAAGGGGGGGGGGGCGAGACATGACAAAAGTTGGGAACCACTGTATTAGATATCGTAGTTCAAGTTACAACACTGTAAATAAAAGACAATGAAATGGTGACAGTTGATAAATTGAGACTAAAATGCAGACTTGACCAAAAGTCAAACTTGGAGTTAAATTCCTATAGTAATGAATTTAATTCTATTTTATAGAATTCTATAATTCTCTAAAATTTTAATTGGCCCGTTTATTCACTGATTAAGACACACAATCTTAATTTACCTTTTATTGGAGTTAATTTTCTCCACCTTTTAAAAATATTTTCAGCGTCGAAAAAGAAAAAAATAGGAATACCATCAAGTTGAAATAGATTTTAATTAATGTTTAATAGAGGGAGAAGGTGCATGAGCACTTCTCTCATCAAAGACAGTCCTGCCGTGACCGTATGTCTTTTATCAACAGAACAACTTACTCTTTTTTGTTTTCAAAGGCAGCAGGATGTGATTGGCAGGAGAGTTCATTGCTAATTTTAGCATGTTTTGTGACCACCTATTGGCTCCCTCGTCGGCTCGTAAACTATATTTAGAATATTATATGTGTGAGTCATTGCAAAAACTTTCACCAGGCTTTATCACTCTTCCGCTTCGAGAGGGCCACTGAAAACTTTGAATACAGCTTCTTAGCTTTGGTACAGTCACTGTAAAATTCGTATCTTTTGTAGTTCCGTTCTTTAACAGGGAGCAGCCTACACGTGCCAATTAGACGAATAAATATAAAAATAAAGAAAAGAATTTATTCGCCGATAGCCTTTCTATACTAAAACAGTTTACAAATGGATTTAATTGATTTTTATTGAAATATATGAATAGATTGTGTGTATTGTGCGACAATGAACTAGAGTGGAAGGGTTAGATTTTAAGAAGTGATAGAAAGAACGACTAACTGCAAGTTTTATTGATTAATGGTAGCTAAATACATCTGAAAAAATGTTGAAATTTATTTCCTTTGGATTATATTAAGTAGTTGGGGCTTTAATGGGGGCGTTCAGTGCGTCTATTGTAGAGCCCTTTCTAGGTTCATGTAGCGAGTTCAACGATGTTGAACACTTGCTGTGACAAACAATAAACGTTTGGACCACCGATAGTAAGTTTTATGACTAAGTCAGATGAGGAAGTGCTGTACCCTTGACTTTGTTGCAAGCCACAACTTACGGCTTATCGTCAAACCGGAAATAGAAAGGCTGGAATCGAATTAAAAAGGGGCATAAATCTATCGAAAATATAACGCTTTGATTTATGATCTTTTCCTCACCCGTAAGAATATGATTGAAAATTCTACGTTAGAGTAAATAAAAGAAAATGTCACATTGTATACAAATTAAATCCAAAAATTGACTCGCTCAAATACGCTGACACTACAAAGAAATTTGAAAAACTAACAGAATTAATCTCACGAGAAAATTATTTAGTGACGATACAACATAATAGATTATTAAAGCTTGAAACCTACTGAGGACCATAGGTCAATGTAGTCGCGTACATCCTTAATCAGAAAGCTTTGTGCCTGTGGCAGAAACCATATTTCTATTCGAAGTATGAATTCATGCATTATTCCGATTATTGCAATGTGTAATCGGATTATGACTGATGTCATATTAAGATTATGATTGATGTCATAAACACACACACACGCGCGCTCCGTCTAAGAGACAGAGATAATTATGTAATATGTATGCTCGAAAGTTGGAGGTCTTTTTTTTAGGGACTTTCAGAAGGAGGGAAAAAGTAAATATTTTATGATCTACAAAATAGAAGTGACGTTGCAAAAATCGGATTTAGAGAAAGGTAGAAAGGCGCTAAGGATTGACCTGTTACTCCAATTTAGTATAACTTGAATAAATATAGAATTAAATGCTTTTAAATCATGATCAACCTTTATTTTAATCAGGATCATTGTATTTTGAACTACGAGCAGAACTAATATGGTCGAAGACAAACCAGCCAGGATTATATGTTTAATTCTTTTCTATTTCTTTTTCTTCAGATATACTGCCCTTTTTATTTAGCTTTGATATAAAAGAAAGTTGGCTTCGGTGCTTTTTCAGCAAAGCGAGTGAAACTTCAATGTTTACTTTTTACCTCATTGTTTCCTTCATTTGATAAAAAAAGTAAGATATGTTTTTCGGGACGAATTGTTTGCTAATATGTGCAGTTTGTGCGATCGTCTCAATAGTCCTTCCTAGGCTCACAGAAGGTCCTACGTTACTGGCTGATGGCTATCTCTTGCTATGGTCCAATATGTGTGTTGCAGTAAATGTGTGTATGTGTGTATGCGTATATATGTGCGCATATATATATATATATATTTGTGTATATGTGTGTGTACGTGTGATATGTATGTGTGATAAAAATACTGTAGGAAGAATGCGATAACTACCCAACTTTTATTTTAATGATGTGTAGTGATGTTACAGTTTTGAGGTTATATGTATATTAGAAAATGTAGTGCCTGAGATAAAGTGCTAAAGTATAAGACGAGATTGAAGCTTATTTCCAAAACATTGGTGACGTTTGCTGTGAGAAAATAGAGACTTGTGTTGATAAATTTGTCTAGTAATGCCTTTTGGATATCCAACTGTGAGTTCGATCATTAAGACGAAGCTTATGATGGAGACCAAGTAAACTTTTAACAGATTCTAGTAATATATTCGCTTTGGATTAGCATGCAGTGCTGACTTCAAATCATAACACAAGTGTTACGTACGGATTAAAGATTCAATGCATCCTTACAGATATGAGATATGATGTACCTTATTTTCGTTCTACCTTATATGACATTGCTTCCATCTGAGACACAAATGAGGGGGCATATATTTTTTCGGAATAAATATATAAACTCATTGGAGGTTTACAACGCATTATACATTCGCTGAGAAGCCATTCTGGCAACTTTTCTGCCAGCACATAATATAAAGTTACTTAAAATTGTATTGTATGAATCAAACTATCCACAATGAAGTATAAGTTACTGCCTTGATTAATGGGGCTATATCTACTGGAATAATAAATATTTGAACTGCACAAATCATAATGCTGCACTCACGATAATGTTACAAAATTGCAATTTTTACATAACACAGTGCATCACACTGCATTTCGAACCAGCGTGAGAATCTCTACATTATTGCTTGATCTGCTATAAATAGTAATCATATCTCCCTTAGACCACACCAAGCAATTCGAAGCAAACGATTGTTTTATATCTTCTTTAGAGCATTACATATGATCAAAAATAAATGATGATTGTAGCTTGAATATTTTGACCTCGGTTCGCTAAATCAAGGCTGATCTGGTATCAAAGCAATAACAACACTAAATAGTAAAAGGCTTTCTGTTTGGTCACTCGACCTAATTGAAACAAAAATTACATTAGGTATTGTAGACGAGATTGCATTAATTCTTAAAGAAAAAGTGGGATTGTTATGGCTGGAAGGCCTTTGATTATTGGCTGCTCAATCAGAGTTCTTACACTCTTCCAAATAATTGCTTACAACATAAAGAACAAAAGCAATGAGGGCAAAAATAAGAACCAAGATGGTGACGAGTCAACGAGAAGCCCCCTACACAGTCATTTAATCTATTATAAATAACAGTCAGCTCAGACTCAAATCACACCCAATCATCTTTAACAAATGAATGATATTTGGGATAATGTAGTCCCAGAAGTATTATGCTCTAAATGTTTTCACTATACGTGACCTCAGACACAGAATTTCTGGAGCCAAATAACGAAGATTTCAGTGGTATTGTGTTGAACTGGGCAAAAACGCTGCAGAATCTTATAAAATGTTTCTGACTGCTTGTAGATTAACTTGTATGAGCCGAGCATAAGATACTCATAGACGGCAGAAAGAAAGTGAGAGACGATGAGAAAAATGGGAGGGACAGAGACGTCAGAACATCAGAGCTGGTTGAAAAAAATCGCAATTTTCTGGATGAAAAGCACTGTGCGTCTGTAAAGGCAATAAACATACAGTTTGGAGTTAGTGTGGAAACTGTCATAGAATTATTCATGAAGATCTGAACATACGCAACATTTGTGAAGATTTTATTCACAGGGTTCTCAATGACAAATAGAAGGAATAACGCATTAGTAAAAGTAGAGGAGGGTTGGGCACATTACCTCCGATAAAAGAGTACTTCAATCTCTGGTGACGAAAGCTGAATCTACTGCTATGATCCATAGACTAAGATAGCGAACCCAATGGAAGCATCCTGGTTCCCCCAGATCCAAAATTGTCTGGTAAATCAAGTCTCCTTTTTCGACAGCAAGGGCATCATCTGTCTCCATTGGGTTCTCTCTGGTCTGACCGTCAAGTAAGAGTACTTTATATGGTGTTTAAAGGAGTTCAGGAAGAGATTGTGTTTTAAATGTGCCGGTGGTATCTGTACCAGGGCAATGTACCAGTCCACAGTTCCATCATGATAACGATCTACTGGTCTTGCTACCTGTGACTTTTGGTTGTTCCCCACGCTGAAGGAGAACTTCAGGGGCAGTCGTTTTGAAGACATGAAACTGAAGGAATGTTTGACGAGAGTTCTGGACATCTCCATTTTGGAGGTTTTCCATAAGGCCTTCCCGAAATGGCTAGTGTACTTT
>NC_142929.1:26815228-26817728 GCF_046866305.1 Octopus bimaculoides | reverse complement strand
TGTTATCACGTGCAGGACGGATTCGGCTATCGGCCGAGTCCATAATGAAGGTCGATCTCTCGCCTTCTGGATCAATGATCCAGAAGGGCAAGCAATAGCGAAAGAGGATTTATGGCGGACCAGGCTGAAAGGACTGAAAACAGACACTTTTCTCTTGGCCAGTCCCTCATCAACTTTTTGAGATTTCACTTAGAAAGGAAGACGAGAGTGAAGAGAGAAGTGCTCCCCCCAGTACATTTGTTAAAAAGGTGGGTCAGCGTAGCGAAAATGGCCCGTGTGAGTGGACCTACTCTAATAATTCACCTGTAGGCTATTGAATTTAAGAGGGAGAAGGGTGCCCTTCCCGGACGCCCTCGATACGGCGAGTGGTTCAGGGTTGGTAGGGTACCTGAGCCAACCCTAGGTGGTTACCCCTATTGGGGAACTTTCATTGTTATATGTTTCTTTTTTGATATTATTGCTATTGTTTTAATTGTGTACCCGTTGTTTTGTGTAAAATCCCCTTTCATGCCACATTGTCATGGCATCTTTTGTATTCGCGTTGTGCCAATCATTATTAGTAAGACGGTGAACTGGCAGAATCGTTAACACGCCGAGCGAAATGCTCAGCAGTATTTCGCCTGTCGCTACGTTCTGGGTTCAAATTCCGCTGAGGTCAACTTTGCTTTTCATCCTTTCGAAGTCGATAAATTAGGTACCAGTTGAACACTGGAGTCAATGTAATCGACTCATCCTGACTTCCACCAAGCTGCCCTTGTGGAAAAACTTTGAAATAATAATATTAATAATAATAATTTTATTATTTTTAAGGCGGCGAGCTGGCAGAATCGTTAGTACACCGAGCAAAATGCTTAGCGGCATTTCGTCTGTTTTTACGTTCTGAGTTCAAATTCTGTCAAGGTTGACTTTGCCTTCCATGCTTTCGGGGTCGATAAATTAAGTACTAGTGAAGCACTGGTGGTCGATGTGGTCGACTGTCCCCCTCCACCGAATTTTAGGCCTTATGCTTGTAATAGAAAGAATCTTCATTATTATTATTATTATTATTATTATTATTATTATTATTTTGTCATAAGTTTATATATTTTTGGCAAATAGCCAGGCGGTTTGTTATTTGGGATTTAAAGAGGTCCAGAAGTCGAATAAAAAGTTGGTCATCCATCAAAATGGTGACTGGTAATGACATAAAGAAATAAGCCCTGAGTGATTTTCAAACGGAAATACGGAATTTTAAAGCATAAACAATGACAATAAAACCACGCCTACTGAAGGAGTTTTAAGCTTAAATAATTACAACGGTACATGGAAGACACATTGCATCACTAATTGTTTCAGACATTAGTTCAAATGCAAAAAAATAGTAGTGTTAAGTGTAAGAGCAACACAGCCAACAATTGAATCCCATTTTTTGAAGGCGTTGTCGATCAGAATTGAATCATCATTTTAAGAAAAAGAAGGATTAAACGAAATATGTCACAAAAGATTGTACGCCTTTGCCCCAAAAATTAATCCAGGATAGGGACTTAGCATGTGCATTCGACTAAATTGTTGGAAGAAATCTTGGCGAATGTATACCAGGTTGTGAATTCCATCGACGGGGTTGGGCATGCGGAAAATTACACCTGGTACTTAAAACTGAGAATAAGGTAAGAAAATGCGCAGAAATACGCGGTTAATGATTAGAAATATTGGTTTCAAGCTTTGGCACAGTGCCAACGATTTCGGAGGAAGGGATAACACAATCCCACCGACTCCAGTGCTCAGCCGGTACTTCTCTTATCGACCCAGAAAATCTGAAAAGTGGAATTTGAACTCAAAGCGTAAAGACGAGCGGAATGTTTCGAAGCATTTTACTTTGCCCGCTAACGATTCTGCCAGGAATCGTTAGCATGCCGGGCAAAATGGAATGAGATTTGACACTTGAGTTGTCGTCTTATGCAAACGATGTGAGACTCGCATTATAATTGTAGTAAGTGGACCGTTTGCCTTATAGATATAGAGAAGAAAACAATGAGGAATGGGTATGGCAGAATACCCATCGCCAGAGCATGATCGGCCAGATTTCTGGAGTTTATAGTTAAAGTTTATATCATGCCGGGTCTTGGAAACCAGTGGCCGAACACCACCCCTTCCTACCTTAAGAAGACTTGACAGTAAGTAAGAAATAATACAACAGAATAACTGACAATTGCAACAAATTCTGTGGTTTAATTCTGTAGTAGCAACGTCGGTATCACCATTCTCGGATTTCAGTAGAACCAGAGAATCATCCAACTCTTCAGTACGAGGATCGGTTGTTGCTATAACGTTAAGTATAATCCCGCAGTTGCAAGGCAATTAGACCATAGTAAAAAGAAAATTTAAACTAAGTTAATCTAACAGAGGAAAAGGTGTAAACCAAGTAAAACGTATATACAACACGAAAACAAAAAAGAAAAAAAGGAAAAAATGACAAAAGAAAATCGCCTGTCTTTCGACTACTGAATCATTGGCTTACAGA
>NC_142929.1:26807728-26810228 GCF_046866305.1 Octopus bimaculoides | reverse complement strand
ATATATGTTATAACCTGCATGTCTAGATGTCTATTCTGTGTGTAAATTCGCACATTTATAATACAAATTTAATGCCTTTTGTTATTTTAATTCACCCTAATAGAATCTGTGGGAGCAAACGACCATTGTTTTAGCGAGAATTGGTTTGTCAGCGCAGGTGTCTTCCTTCATCGAAGTGTGTAGTATAGAGGTATAAGGAAAATTATCTATTTATGTTGTATATAGACATTGAATTACGCAATCGCTAACACTGATTGCCGTATATGCCTTTATGGCAATTGTTAATATGAACACACCTATGTACATGCCTATATGTATGTATGTATGTATGAATGTATGTATGTATGTACGTACATATATGTGTGTATTTGTGTATATATATATACACACACACACACACACACATATATATATATATATATATATATATATATATATATATATATATACACGCATCTTTTTCTCTTTCTCTCTCACTTTCTTTAAACTTTATGCATATATGAATACATGTGTGTGTGTGTTTGTGTGTGTGTGTGTGTCTGAGTATCTGTGAGTTTGTATGTGTGTGAGTTTGTATATGTGCGAGTGTATTAAGTGCAGCGATAGCCGAATCGTTGGAGAATTGAATGAGTCAAACAGTTCCGCTTTATAGAGCGAGTGGAACATTCATCGTTGAACCCAATGGTTATATATATTTGGTCTTGGTTTGCATTTTCCTTTTCACGTACGAAATTCATCTTAGGCTTCAAATCTGTTAATAAGGCTACATGCCCCTTATGTCTCCATGGCGTATAAGCGACTGAGAATAGAATAGTGACCTCACCTTCCTGAAGGCGATTCCATCCATCGCCGGTGAAATCCCCAGCTGCTGTTGGCTGACATTTCCAACTCAGGTGATAGGAGCAACGTGAAATGAAGTGCATTGCTGAAGAAAACGACACACGATCCGATGTGGGTATCGAAATCACAACATTACGATCGGGAATCCAATACCTTTACCACTAGACCTAGTAGATAAGAAATGTCGATTTGGTATACAATGAGTAACATTTTATAAGCAATATCCATTAATGGGTGTGCACTTTCCACGCATACACACGCATGCACACATAC
The DNA here is from genome assembly GCF_046866305.1 of Octopus bimaculoides. Classification (NCBI taxonomy): domain Eukaryota; kingdom Metazoa; phylum Mollusca; class Cephalopoda; order Octopoda; family Octopodidae; genus Octopus; species Octopus bimaculoides. The sequence continues at coordinate 26,809,115 of NC_142929.1, read as the reverse complement.
GCGCGTGCACACACACATGCGTGTATATATATATACATATATATATTGCTCGTACGCGCACACACCCACGCGTAGAGATGCACATACACAGTTATACATACCACACACACACGCACACGCACGCACACACACACACATACACACACACACACACACACACACATATATATATGTATGATATGTTTTTTGTATACATACGTGTGTATATATGCAGCGAGTTTAACTTTGTGTTTGTGTGTGTGTGTGTAGATAGGAGCATGCGTAAAACCCAGTTCTCTTCTTTTTATTTTTAATTCCACCATATTAGTAATATTCATTTAAGCAAACTTTTATGTTGTTTCATAATGATAATAACAGACATAGACTGAACTGATAGAAGTAAAATATACGGCGTTTTATTTTGATTGTGTAGCTTCAAACCGCTCACATTTTGTCTTTCCAGTCAGATACAATAGTTAGCAATAAAAATCTAAATAGATTCTATGAATCTTCAAACTTTTCTCCAAACAAATCGAACTAACGAAGGAGTTTCTATACGGTTGCTACTCATCCATCAAATATCAAATATATTGAATACTATTTAGATAGTAATCTCTTAATAAACAATCAACCACTTTGTTTAATGTATGGTAATATATAGCATATTTCTATAAGAAAAACAAAAACAAAAAAACAATGGACATGACCAGGACGCCTTTAATCAACAGCAAACGTAAAATATTCTTAGATATTTAACAAATTATGATATTCCAAACCTTATATTTGAAATTTGAAAACTTACCAATGGTTGCTTAGTGGTTGGTGATATTTTGCTAATTTAAAATAATCGGTATCTATATTTTCCAAATTCTCTAAATTTTCCTTTCACATGTTTGTAATCGGTTTCTCTGTTTAGCTAACAACACTGCCACTTACTCCGATCCCTTTCTCAGTCAGGTATGAGGAATGGAAATGCTAACGGCAAATTTACTTCCTTCCGAAGATGGGTTTATATTTATTAGTCATTAAGAGCAATCTGGCACATATTCTAATTCTGACAAAAATATTTTTTGGAAATATTTAAATATAAATATAGTACTTGGTTTAATTATTAGATTTCTAAGAAAATCCATTAGTTTCTCCAGAGACTTCAGTAGTGCCCTCCCACCACTTAATATTTATCGTCTCTTTGAGAGTTTACAATATCAACAAGGAGGGGTAAAGTACAGGTTAAGAAATACTGCTTTAAGAAATACTGATTTATTCTAACGAATCCCATCATTACCCACAATCACCACAAGCAGCAATTGCAAATGTAGCAGTCAAGACTGACTTAACTATGCGGTAGATCTATTCTGTCGACTGGTTTAACACCATTACCTTGGTTATATTTAGAGGAATTAGCTCT
>NC_142929.1:26800228-26802728 GCF_046866305.1 Octopus bimaculoides | reverse complement strand
GTATACACAAGACAGAGGTTTCGTTGGATTGGTATGTAAAAATCTCCACACTTCTGTATAACAGTGAGACTGGCATATCAACATCAAATACGTCAACTTTGTGTAAAAATATGATAGATACTGAACGTGAATGGCGATGGCTATCTCACAAATGACAGGTAAGAATAAAATATATAAGAACCTCAAACATTACTAAAAATCTTCAACTCCGATAGTTATGGTATGTAAAGATGATATGAGACACAATAATGCTCAAACAAGCATCGCACTTATAATTTTCATAACGTTAACCTAAGAAACACTAGTGGTTCAATCAAGATCATTCCATCACACATAATCCAACTTAGCTTGTAGGAAAAGGTAATTGAATGTAATTGGTAAAAATAAGAGAGGAAAGGAAAGAGGTCAATAACGACTTCTTGGATAAGGACTACCTCCGAAGCTTCAGAACTGATTTTGTGATCAACGACTTATATCAATTATCGGATGTCATGATCATGAAAAATGGAAGCGCCAACAACATCGACAAAGATACCTTTGGAAATATTTTTACATGGTGCATGCGTGGTTACGTGAGTATGTGTGTGTGTGTGTGGAGAGAGAGGGAGAGAGAGATAGAGATTGTAAACAAGCACACTATAAGACTACTTTTGTAAAAAAACACCCCTAGTTCTTGTCAAATCATTAGAAGAGGAATGGATAAGGGTCCTTAGCTGTGATTGGAGCAAATTGTCTGCACTACTATGGTATCTAGTGAGTGAGAACGAGAAATCAAAGAGTGCATCTTGAGAGAAAATTAATGTGGCGATCAGATTTAAGAGGGTTCCGAAGAGATTGGATTTTCGGAAGATTCCTGTACATGAAATGTTTCAGTAATTGTAAATCACATTGCCATTGGATCTATCCCCTTTGCAACAAAAATATAGATACTTGCAACTGCTCATCCCACTAAAAAGCAGTGCCACTATATAAGCACAGCATACAAGTATGTTCCCCTGCAAAGTAGATCGTATAGATTTTGAAATTCAAGAGTGAACGGTGCCTTTAAGATGAGCGCGGTATCATGTGCGTCTGCTACAGAAGTATAACTTCTCTCCCGTAGAAGAGAGTCATCACTGAATTTGATGGGGATCAAAAAGTGAGTTGACGTTCAAGTTTGTGCATGCATCTGCGTGAGGGCGTGTGCGTATAAATGTGTGTACATTATATATACACAAAACTTATATATATACACATATTTATAGGTCTATATGCATATATATGTATGTATGTATGTATGTATGTATGTGTGTATATATATATATATATATATATATATATTTGTTTTGCAAGATTTTTGATGTGAAATCGTGTGTTGAAACAGATGTTGTTGTACTTGGGGATGGTCATATTGCCAGTTTAGCCAATAAAAACACACGCACTGTATATTTGGTGTTAATTTGCTTCAGCTTTATATTACATTAATCTTAATAAGATTAATGTAATATAAAGCTGAAGCAAATTAACACCAAATATACAGTGCGTGTGTTTTTATTGGCTAAACTGGCAATATGACCATCCCCAAGTACAACAACATATATATATATATATATATATATATATATATATATATATATATATATGCGTGTATGTGTGTATATATATTTCTGCACCTCTCCTTATCTACATACCAGCACTCCGCCCGGATTACCACTGGATATACTTATGGATCTGAACTCTGCCGTTCATAAAAAAATCACTGCAATACACCACGACGTTTGAACCTTTTTGAACTATTTTGAACTTTGTTTTTTCTTATTCTGTTTATTGCTAAATCCACAACTTTCTTTTATTCTCTCTCTCTGTTTATTTCCTTATATTCCTTTCTGTTGACGAGCGTAGGCTTGAAACGTAAAAGACTTTGTCACATTGCCGATCGTCAAACTAATACACTTGCTTGTTGTTCACACACCTGTCTTCGTCTTTTGTTTTTCTGTAAATTTCAACACACACAAATTGTTACATATATATACATCTATATTTATGTTTGTGGATGTTTGAAGATATTTATGTCAATACACAAACACACACACACACACACACACACACACACACACACACACACACACACACACACACACACACACACGCAAACACACACACACATATAATATAATAAAATTTAATCTAATATAATATAATAAATGCGAAAACCAATTTCCGTGTGTCAGTGTGTCACAATTTGACGCCCCCACTCTCACCATTCAAAGACACTTCCTCGTACTGGGGTGAGAGTAATAGTAGGCATAGAGACGGTGAGGTAGGTGGCGAAGACAGAGAGATAGATAGATAGATAGATAGATAGATAGATAGATAGATAGATAGATAGAGAGAGAGAAAGAGTGGGAGAAAAAGAGACAAAGAAATTTAGGGAGAGTTCATGATGATTTATTGAAAGTAGTAGTGTTGATGGTGGGAATGGGAGTAATAATAAGAGAGAGAGAGGGCAGAGAGGGAGAGA
>NC_142929.1:26785228-26795228 GCF_046866305.1 Octopus bimaculoides | reverse complement strand
TGATTGACCTTACTTTCAATGAGTGTATTAAGTATTCTGGGCATAGAGTCGACTAAATTTCCACACATAACCAATGAAATCGACCTCCATTCATCCTCAGTGACGTCTTTCAACTGTGTTATATTGCAGGCAATTGTCTCCTCAACCTTGCTTTTCAAAACACCCCACAGGTGTTCCATTGGGTTTAAATCAGGTGACATGATAGGCCAAGGCAATACCTTTACCTTTTTATCTGATAAAAACTTAGTTGTCATCTTTGAAGTGTGTTTAGGGTCATTATCATGTTGGAAAATTTAATGTCTTCCTAGTTCCTTGATGCATTTCAACATTGTTTTCTGCAATATGTCACAATAAAGCCTTGAATCCATTGTTCTCTCAATAAATGTGAGTTCTCCCACACCAACCGCACTCATGCATCCCCATAGCATTATACTTCCGTCGCCGTATTTCACGGTAGGCACGGTGCATTTCCCACTCTTATCTTCACCTAGTCGTCGCCATGCTGGTGTAATACCGTCTCACCCAAACGAGTTGATTTTAGTCTCGCCAGAAACATGGATTTTATTCTCAAACTCCTTCCCCTTACTCACATAAGTTTTGGCAAAAGAAAGACAACTTGATTTATTCCTGGTAGCGAGGAGAGGCTTCCTACGAGGAATGCGTTCATGACGACCACACTGGTTCAAACTTTTGCGAACTGGTTGGACAGATACACTCTTTCCACTAACAGAAGACACTTCTTTGGCCAAAGTTGACGCGGTACGACGCCTGTCGTCCATCGCGCAACGTTGGATGTGGCGAATATCACGAATAATTAAAATAGAGGGACAACCTGGACGATGCTTATTGCTTAGCCGTCCACTTCTTAATTACTTTAGCAACTGTGTTTGCACTAATACGTATTCGTAACTTGTATCCTAAACCATTCTTGTGCAAATTAAAAATAATTTTCTTCAAATCTTCAGACAATCCTTTTCCTTTTGGTTCCATTTTGATCACAGCGAAGAAGATTTTCATCACGGTACATAAATCAGTTTCTGCAGATGTAATAACAATGACCTGTGCAAAAATGCCAGGAAAAATAAGTTATTAGAATTCAAATTACCAGCAATATCTGAATATAGTAAAAAAAAAAGAAGTGGATGAAATATTAAATATAGCCAATTTCCTTTAGGGTGTAGATATTTTTGTAACGTTTGAAAATTAATAGTTCGATCATATATTTGAAAATATTTATTGTTTTGTGTTCCAAATTTGTATAATGCTTGCATTGAGATACTGTATATATATATATATACTTTATTTAAAAGCAGCAGAAATATAACAAAAAAACCGTTACTCTGAGTTTCACGTTCCCGTTCATCGGACAGTTTTGTTTCTAACAAAACTGTCCGATGAACGGGATCGTGAAACTCAGAGTAACGGTTTTTTTGTTATATTTCTGCTGCTTTTAAATAAAGCATATTACTCTACCTCTGGTATTTGAGTACTCTTTTTTCCACCTTGTTGCACATTTCATGTGCTTACTCCGGTATATATATATATATATATATATATATATATATATATATGTGTGTGTGTGTGTGTGTGTGTGTGTGTGTGTGCTAGTGTGTGTGCGTGTGTATGTGTGCGAGTGTGTGTGCGCGTGTGTATGTGTGTGTGTGTGTGTGTGTGTGTGTGTGTGAGTGTATGCCTATGTGCATCTATCTATTTATGTTTATATATATGCAAACTTGCGCGCGTACACACACACACACACAAATATACACATTCCAGAGTGTGATAGGTTTGAAAGGTGTATTTCACCACTTAAAATGTAGTACTAAAACAGATATGTACGAAGGTGAATACAACGCTTATAACATAATCGTTAGTATTACAGCACATATTTTTGCCCGATGAACGATCATGCATTAAGAGATGAAGTGTAACCTATATATCTGTATGTCTAGGAAGGCGCCCCACACGCACGTATTTGTAGCTTATAAGTGCGCTTGATAGTCTATGAGAATATCGAATACCAAATTGTTTGAGGTGGGGCTGGAGCGGAGTACATTGGAAAGAAACGCCACCAATTGTTTTGTGAGATTACATGACAGGTGTAGAAGTGATACATCATATGCGTAAGCAACGTATCATCGTCTTGAGCAAAGTGAATGTAGTTAGAACATCTAATTACTTCCGTGTTGTTTACGGAAGATGGTAGCTTGCTTTTACTCTTTCTCGGGGAATTATGTAATTACAACATAATGTCACGAATCGATTCAGTGCGTATTGTTTCAATATATAAAGTGATTCCCAATTCACGTGCTGCGAAACGAAATCAGAGTCGCTAAAGTGAAGTATATACAGGTAGTGCATACGATATCCATGCGTGCGTGTGTGTGTGTGTGTGTGTGTGTGTGTGTGTGTGTGTGTGTGTGTGTGTTTGAATGTGCACGTGCGTATGTGCGTACGTCTGTGTGCGCTTACGTGCGTTTGTATAAGTGAGTTTGTGTTTGCGTATGTATACCCAAAAGTAACTGGAAACGTTGTCTGTAGGACAAGACGTTGTAACTCAAGCCTTCGCCCCTAGAAACCACTTGATGCATCCCTCAGGCATTATTATGCCGACCGGCGTCGTCCAGAGTAATCCTGTTGCCACGTAGTGCGTGTTCGCTTTGCAGTGCTTCTCCCCTGTTCGTAGATTTTTGCGATGGCTGAAACGAAGGAACAACGTGCTTCCGTGAAATTCTTTTTTCTGCTGGCGAAAACGGTGTCCGAAACAGTTGTCATGTTTCTAACAGCTTACAAAGATGCTATTACGAACAAAACACAAGTTTACAAGTGGTTTTCACGCTTTAGGAACGGTCACTTGTCGCTCGAAGACCAACCTCATTCAGGGAGACCGTCGACACATCCCGAGAGAATGAAAACATATTGAAAATTCCTGATCTAATCTTGGGGAGCCATCACCGAACAATTAACGAACTTGGTGATATGACTGTGTTGTCCAGGAGCTCCTACTAACGAATTTAGAGCGAGGAATTGCGAATGAAGAGTTGTAGCAAAATGTGTGCCTCGCTTGATCACGGAAGATTAAAAACAGTCACGAGTGAATGCGTATCGTAAAATGAAAGAACTGTAGGAAATGACTTGGGACCTTTTTCTCGAAGGTTATCATTGGTGACGAAAGCTGGTGCTACGAAATTTGCAGACGTGGAAGAGGCGAAGAAAAGAAAGACGGAGGCCTTAAAAAGCATCACTTTGAAAGAGTTTCAGCATTGCTTCAAACAGTGGAAAATGCGTCTGGAATGAAGCATTGCTTGAAATGAAGAATACTTTGAAGGCGATAAAAGTGTAAATATGTAAAAACTAAGTGAATATAATAATATGGCAAAATCCCAGTTTTGGGGGTATACTCTTCGTATATGAATGTGTCTGAGTTTGTGTTCATATAATCCATATAATACTTTTTATCACTTCTACAATGCTCATTGACGGTTGCTTACACATGCTAAAATTGTCAAGCTACTTTATAAGGAGTTAATCAATACGATATGCAGATGATTAATTGTTATTTTTAGAAAGAAATGGCCGTTATTTGATATATAAATAGATTAAATTTGGGGATAACGTATACAATGTCAATATGCAAATGAATACTGTTTTAATTCAACAAGTACTTACATTTTGAAACTTAATATATATTTCAAAATTTAGAAGAAAATAATAATTGCACCAATGTGACTTTACTTGATAATATTCACAGCGGTAAAACTAAGTCAGTAGTATTCGTCTAATATTTTCTGTGTGTGTGTGTGTGTGTGTGTGTGTGTGAAAGGGGGTGCGTGTGTTTGTGTGTGTGTGTGTGTGCATTCATGTATGTCTTCTGTATTTAATAATTTAAATTCTTCCTTGAAGGAGCTGGTTTCTCATAAAGACACAAAACTCCATCATTGGAATGTCGATAACGAAACAATGTCACATTTTAAACCTAATAAAAGTATTGTATAGTCTTACTTTTCCGCTTACGGATTGTATTTGTAATGTGTGTGTCTGTTGGTTGATTTCTTTTTCTGAAAATGTATGCATATATGTATGTATGTATGTATGTATGTATGGATGGATGGATGGATGTATGTATGTATGTATGGATGGATGGATGGATGGATGGATGGATGTATGTATGGATGGATGGATGGATGGATGTATGTATGTATGTATGGATGGATGTATGGATGGATGGATGGATGGATTCCATACAAGAATTTCAATATCTGCCTCTGCGTTATAAGCGTTGATTGAGTAGAAATGTCATTAAAGATTTACCGACCGTGACTATTCCATAGCTTTTTGAGACGTAATACGACGAAAACCATATAACCTAATATGTTCTTTTTTTTTTTTTTTTACATTATTTACATTATTTACATTTGACGGATATTTGTCCTCATCTTGTTTGTTGTTAACACAACGTTTCAGCTGACATACCCTCCAGCATCCAACAGGTGTCTTGGGGAAATTTCGAACCTGGGTTCTCATTCCTAAGGTATTTTTCGATGTTGTTGTTGTTATTATTATTATTATTATTATTATTATTATTATTATTATTATTATTATTCAGGTCACTGCCTGGAATCGAACTCGGAATCTTGGGGTTAATAGCCCGCGCTCATAACAACTATGCCATATGCCCTGAATAATAACAACAACAACAACATCGAAAAATACTTTAGGAATGAGAACCCAGGTTCGAAATTTCCCCAAGACACCTGATGAAGACTGGTGGGTATGTGAGCCGAAATGTTGTGTTAACAACAAACAAGATGAGGACATATATCCGTCAAATATAAATAATGCAAATAATGTAAAAAATGTACATAATTCCTCATCTCTTAAATATAGAACTGTACTAATATGTTCTGTCCTTTTTTTTACAGACAGTTGAAATACCTATTTCTAACAGTCCACTGCATAGTCCAGTCTTTATTGCTGTGTGATAGCATATGTGCCTCAATCACAATCATAGCTATGCCTGTGGTAAACGAGCTCCTGTTACGGCTTCTGTTAGGGCCGTCCATGCTGGAAAGGTCAAATGATAGAAACCAGGCTAATATGGACCAGTTCTTATCAAAACTAAAACAAGTTAGAGTGGGGCGAATTCCTCTACTTAAAAAAAAGTAACGTTACAGAAGCATCGGTGAAAATTCAATATGATTCGGATTAGGAAGGAACAGCCTACAGTCAGGAACAAAGGTAGAAAAGTTGTCGATGGCCGATGCTGCATAGGAAATGAAGTGCCTATGAAAGTATTTTCAACAATGCGATTGATCAAAAAGGGTGTACTTTCAGGGATGTTTGGATGACATTTCTTACAGATCAAGCTACTGCATAGAGTTTGTCTCATTACTAAGCATTGCATTTGTAAATGAAGCTATTCATGAGGTATTTAGTCTGTTTGATTCAGTGAAGACTTTGTCCCTGAAACTTGTTTTTTGGTCTATGAGTTTTATGCTAATTAATACGGTTGATGTTGTGGTTTAATTTCACATTCCTTGCTGTAGTTGTAGCTGCTGTGGACGATATGCTAGCAATATATCGACGTAGTCTGGTATATCCTTCACAGATGCAGGAGATTAAAATACACCTCTTAAACACAAAGCACATCCAGACAAAACATAAATCCTTACATATAACGCAGATGCATACATACTTGCGAAGCACAGAAACACATACATATGTAAACATACATGCTCATACGGTACTGATAAACTTACATAACCCACCAACTCTAAAAGTAACTAGATAGTCATTCTTGGTATGTGCACTTGCCAGCGGTAAAAATCATGTGAGTTATATTTAGTGTAACTATTTCCTGGGTTGAAATATATATTTCTCTCACACGTATACGTCCGTACACATATACTTCGATACATAAATTCATACACATACCCTTATGCATATATGCAAGTATCTTTGCAGGTATAGATATGCACTCATGCATACATACATACATACATACATACACACACTCACACACATATATGAGTGTGTGTATGTGTGTGTATACTTGTGTTTAAGCAAAGTGAAGAAAAGTGAGTATTATTGAGTACTCACCGTACAAATCGTCTACTTCAGTTTCTAATCACCGATATTCAAATCATTGTTAAACCCGAAACATAACATTTGTTATATAGAAGAGCACAGTACAAAGGTTTAACTATCATACACATCGTTGATTCCCTTCCCTCACTCTCTTTTTTTCAAACGACGGTTATATTTTCATCCAATGATGGACTCCCTTTATTCAGTATTATCCATCCGCCACTGCTCACGGTATTCAAATATTTTCACTATTTGGTTATTATATGTCATGTTGGACATTTCATGATTTATAAATGTTCAAGAATTGGCAAGGAAAAACTCAGAGTAACTATATGATAATTTGCGAAGCTTCAGTTGCCAATAAATTACACACACACACACACACACACACACACACACACACACACACACACACACACACACACACACACACACACACACACCCATCTCAAACAATGATATATAACAGTCTTTTTATTAGCTGCTGGTTGAATTTCAGTAATGGGAACAAATATTGCATTTCTTTCATGAATTTTCCTAAACCGAACGTTGTCTTATAATTTCCATCGCTTATCTTCCAGGGAGAGACTGTATAACTCCTTTGTGATAACTACTCCAGCGAAGGATTTCTTACTGGTGTAGCTGTTGTTATTGTTGTTCTTGGTTTTATTTGTTTATTACCGGTGTTATTGCTTTCGCCGTTCCTGTTTGAGATGCTGATGCTATTGCTGGAATTGTTGTTGCTAATGTTGCTATTACTGATGTTACTGCTCCGGGCTGTTTCTGCTGCCACTCTTGTTATTGCGGTGCCACTACTACCCCAACTGATTGTGAGGCCTTTGTCACTGTTGCTGCCGCTGTTGCTTCTCATAGATTGGTGCTGCTGCTTCTGTTCCTACATTGTTGTTATTGTCGATAACGTTGTTATTGTTGTGACTATCACACTCTATAACAGCGTTGCAATTATTAAAATTTTGAAATTTCAACACTCGAAAAATTTCCTCCTTCTCTTCCTCTTGCCGGATGAGGAATAGGAACATTGACTCGTGGTGCATCTGTCTTTGAGCGTTACCTTTTCTTCTTACTTCTAGGTTTCCGGCTGCAGAAGCCGACGCGATGTTTGTAAAAAAATGTATTTTCAAATTATAACTTGGAATTTTTTCGAAACAAATTTGAATCACAAAAGGATGACAAATAGGTATGGAGCTGGAGCTGTATGCTGGTAAAAGAATGAACAGGTGAGTATAGCTACGAACACACAGAAGTTATGGATGCAGAGCATACACGGAGAGTAATGACACGAAGGAACAGAGCATTTCATCCCTAGAGTGATACTAATCGGCTGTACTTGTCCAACAGAAAGAATGGGAGAGGTCTGATGAGTTGTCAGGATTGTGTTAAATCAAAAGAAAAAAACTTCACAATGGTATGTAAAACATGTTCGGCAGTATTGATAACTCCTGAGAAAGAGAAATTTAGGGAGTAAAAGAACACGAATAAAGAAATACGCGCGCAAAGACAGAGGACGCCGTTGGTTATAGATGGGAAGGAGTAACCTGAAGATAGAAACAGAAGTACCTGTATGTGCGGCACAAGAACAAGGAGTGAGGATAGATTATGTGAATTGCACAATTAATAACACAATGGAGAGTGACAAATGCAGATTGTATGGTGAGAAGGATGAGACAGTGTAGCGCATTGTTAGGGATTGCCCGAAATTGGCACAATGTGAATACAAAAGGTGACATGACAATGTGACAAGAATGATCTATCAGGAGCTTTGAGGAAATTATGGCCTATAAAGTTCGAAGACGTAGTATGACCAAATCCCAGATGGAGCTACTAAGAGTGATGATTACAAAATCTTGTGAGAAGCAATGATTCAGCGTGTCCATCAAATTAAACAGCGTAAATATGACTTTGTTGTAGAGAACAGAAAAGAGAATAAGTATGCCAGATAATTGACAGACTATGTTTTGGTGACAACAGGATTAAAGAAAAAGAAGAAAAAGAGAAAAGCTATGATGAACTGAAAGAGGAAATATACAGGTTGCGGACAATGAACAAAGTGGACGTGATGACAATAGTAATTAGTGCACCTGGAGGTATCGTTACTCTACTACCAAAGTTGCCCCCCAAAAGTGAGACGAATGTAAAGATAAAACACCAACAAGTATCATCATTGCTTGGAACTGTAGGAGTTCTCCGCAGGTTTCTTGAAGCATGATCGTTAAACAAGTATCATCTTAGACTGCTGGTTGTGGACAGATGACACTTTCTATCATATTCAACAAAATAAGGCCGAGATTTTGCATGATATAATAATAATAATGATGATGATGATGATGATGATGATGATGATGATGATGATGATGATGATGATGATAATGATGATGATGATGATGATGATGATGATGATGATGATGATGATGATGATGAGGAAGAGGAGGAGGAAGAAAAAGACACAAAGGAATATTATCACAAGCACGGATGATGTGAAAGAACAAGTGGGTAAAGTGCCTAATTGGAAAGCCCCCGGACCAGGTGGGATTCATGGCTTCTGGCTGAAGAGATGCCACGCGGTGCATGAAAGACTAGCAGCCCAATTGAATGAGTGTGTCCAGAAAGGTACAGTCCCTGCGTGGATGGGGCCTGGGTGGACAGCACTTGTAATGAAAGATAGAAGAAAGAGGAATATTGTGGAAAACTACCACTCATAGCATGCCTAAACATAATCTGGAAAATACTCGCTGGAATATGTGCGGCAAAGCCATACACTTTCCTGGCACAGGAAGAAATACTACCAAAAGAACAAAAAGGATGTAGGAAGACAAATGTAGAATGTGTGCTGAGAAGGGTGAAACGGTATGGCGCATAGTGAGTGAATGCCCGAAATTAGCACAACGCCACTGCAAAAGACCGCATGACAATGTGACAAGAAAGCTGAATTGGGGGCTCTGTGGAAATCAGAACCTACAAAGAACATAGGCGTAGTACGAGCATACTCCAGGAGTAACCGAGCATGATCCAGTGCGATCATCTGACCAGACATCGGAAATCGGACATTGTTGTGGTGAATAAAAAAGAAAGAATGCATGATAATCGGCGTAGCATTACTCGGTGACAGCAGGATCAAACAGAAAGAAGTAAAACTGAACAACTATGGTGGTTTGAAGTGGGAAATACGAAGGTTGTGGTCAATGAAGAGAGTAGATATGATACCAATAGTAATTGGCGCACTTGGAAGTATCAGCAGTTTAAAGTATAACTGCTTTTATTATAACATAAACACACACACAAACATATGTATATGTGTATGTATGTATGTCTATGTATATATGAATGTATGTGTGTGTGTATATGTATGGGTGTAAGTGTGCATATATATGTATTTATAAATATATATATATATATATATATATATATATATATATATATATATATATATATATATATACACACACAAAGAAATATAGATAAATAGATAGATAAGTAGTGAGAGAGAAAAATATTTCTATTTTCAAATGTGGTTTGCTAATGTATATGTTACATGTATATTGAATTACTGCATAATAGGCTTTACTTTATGTAAAGACCACTCCGTGTTTTACAACATTTAAATGAATTGAGAAATATATTAATTAATATTTGTGCATATGTATATATGTATGTACGTGTATGTTTGCGAGTGTTTATACATACATGTGACATGTATATGAACACATCTATATATTATTAAATTTAGATGTATTTTTATCTACTGATGTCTAAAATAGGATTGATAGGTAAATATTTTTTTTAAAAGTGCGCAAATACGTTGTAAACATACATAAGAAGAATATAAAAGTAAAACACATACGCACAGATAAGTAGCAGCACGACCGCGTGCAGACAATAACACACGCACAAACCA
>NC_142929.1:26765228-26782728 GCF_046866305.1 Octopus bimaculoides | reverse complement strand
TGTCCTCCTGGGGCTAAAAGCAACAGTAACATCCACCCCTAGGGGTCAGCCACACTTAAGTGGCAATATACTACACTTTATCGTGCAGTTACTGTTAATACTTCATTTAGAGAATTAACATTGCTTGTTTTCACCTTTTCAATATCAGTGAAGAATGCCACTGGAAAAGAAGATATAAGATTTGCCAGGTTTTTCTCTCTCACCAAGGTCATCGGCTGTCGAGCGCCGACGAAGGGAAATAACCCTGAAATCCGGATACGTTCGTGCTGCTGGCCGTGGTGAGAGGGATAACTCCCTTGGCAAACAGGACACAGTCGTGTGTCGATAAGCCAGCTGGAGGAGATGTCCTCCTGGGGCTAAAAGCAACAGTAACATCCACCCCTAGGGGTCAGCCACACTTAAGTGGCAATATACTACACTATATATATATATATATATATATATATATATATATAATGCACTCGCTAAATGAATTCTGCCCCCTTTGAATAATTGAATATACATTATGCAAGCAATTTTATTTAATGGAAAGCACATTACGTTACTAGTTCATAACCTAATGTACCGTTAATGTCGTTATTAATGAAAACTTACAATTCTCGTGAAATAATCTGTAGTTTCATTACACATATATCACTTTCAATAAAATTTTATATTAATTTCTAAATACTGAAGCATACATATGTTCCCGAAAAATCATTTAGACTAATTAATTACTAGTACAACAGTATATCAAATATTATTTGATAACAAGTCATACTAATAGCGATTTTTTCAGTTGACTTTTCTTGATATTTCATCCTGTTTTGCTCAAAGACTTGAAAGTGTAGCTATCATCCGTTTAATTATGGGTATATTACATGCGATACATGGCAGATAATTGCATGCTCGGAATGAGATCAACAGGGCTATAGCAATGTCTCTTCGTTACACATGTTTCTTAATTGCTAATGGAATATCATCGAGCAAGTGCAAAAGCTTATCAATGCTGCAGAGAGTTAGTTTCTGAGACGAATGCTGAGGATCAAATAGCAAACGTTGAAGTCTTGGTTATATACGCTTCTTATTTGCAGAAAGTAATAAGCTCTCAGTGTATCCTGGAACATCATCAAACAAGTGTAAGTGCTTATCAATGCAGCTGAGAAGTAGTTCCTCAGACGAATGTCGAAGGTG
This sequence comes from Octopus bimaculoides, assembly GCF_046866305.1. Taxonomy (NCBI): domain Eukaryota; kingdom Metazoa; phylum Mollusca; class Cephalopoda; order Octopoda; family Octopodidae; genus Octopus; species Octopus bimaculoides. The sequence goes on along the minus strand of NC_142929.1, from coordinate 26,781,555 downwards.
TCCTATAAGGATCAAATAACAAAACGTCAAATTCTTTACAGACGTAGAAGTCACCAATAAACTTCTCAAGTGCATAAGGGGGTAAGAGATTAAGCTTAATAAACGTATGAGAAGAAAATTGGAGAAATGAAAATATGTCGGGGAAAACAGAGAAATATATATACCATGGACTTACCCGTTGACTGTAGAAAGGCTGACATGGCTTTTTCAGTAGTGTGGATGATAAATTGCGCGCTCATGTCTTTAAAAAAAATAAGCTATCGGATATTTGAATACACTAAGCCGCCCATCACTTGCAAGTATGGCTGGTAGCTTGTTTTACGCTTTCGTTAGTTGTTTTAAATGTCTAAGTTGTCGCGAGCAGATAAATAATATTGAGCCAGACGATGTGAGAGAGATGGAGCTACACCAGCAGCCAGTTTGTATACATTTTCAGCTTAGTATACTTAAAGCAACATAAAATGTAGCGCCTTGCTCAAGATGACAATGCCGCCTGGTCCAGGAATCAAACCCACGAGCTTATGATCGTAAGATAACAACTTGACCACCGAACCACAAACCTTCGTATGAGTCCCAGATGCATTGAAAAGAAAAGTAATCAAATATCAAAATGTTAATGGCTAAAAGGTCTCTGATCTCAGGTCACCTAGGTCAAAGTTAAGGTGGGTACATACAGCAAAAACAACAACTCTTTGCAGTGACAATAAACATGTAGGTTATATAAAGAATCATTGACTGAAAGAAAAAATGTTATTTTTAGTATAGAGTGTGCTGTATCAAGTATGATGTGATGCAGAATGCCAAACACTAAAATTAGAACGGTGTGAAGGTTATACTTGACTTTTGTTTGAATGGAAAATAGGAGGAAGGTGTCAATGACCTCCTTAGTATGTCTTAAACAGACACGGAAGTTTACATGACAGTGTGCCTGATCTGACTGCTCGCAATAGAGTTAGAAACCGTCAAAGGTCATCTAAAAGTTCAGAGTGTGTTCTTGATTCACAGAGACGTGTTTTATGTCTGACATCATAATCCAGATGTTTTGAAAGAACCATTGAGTTTTGTACTAGTTACAAATACTACAGAATTGTTGATTAATATGTTGTTGTTTACCCACAGGTCTGACTCGATCGAGCATATTTATGAATAAAGATGTTCCAGCCGTGACAATTTCGTTTTATTTTAATATCTAGGATTACCTTTTCTAAGGAGTTCTTGCATTCTTAAGAGGGTTAAGTTCCATTTGAAAGCAATTGTGCTGTTATTTGTAACCGGTCGACCTAAAATATAGATGCTGTTGTTATTGTTTAACCTTGTTTCTGAAGAGGTCTCTGAATAAACGCTTTCAAGCCATGGCAGGCCTTCTTATACCTATATCGAAAAGTACACATTTTACAAGCCCTATGTTATTAATTAAGGGTGAATTCATTGCCATTTCTAGTAGGTCGCATCACCACATAGAACCGGGGTTCCTATGACTCTTGGGGGCCCACATAAGATTTTATTGCTAAACTTCAGTAAACTGGGTATTCTTCTACAATAAAATATTTTGACAGTTTTTTTTATACACTTCCTAATAATATTTAATTATAAAAATATAATGTGTTTTTTAAACAACACATAGCTATTGGGGTCTAGGAAAATAAAACGGGAATCAAAGAGGCCCATATGTGTACAAATGATTTAAAATCACTGGCATAGAAGAACTTTCGTATGCTGCTGAGACCCCCTTCGGTCATGACTGACCATGAGATTGCACTTAGAAAGCTACCCTCCCAAGTACAAGTCCGGGCAAGGTTGTTTATGGAATACCACCAGTCATCCATGCATACCGGCTTCCCCTCTCCACGCCACCAGTGTAATCCAAACGAAAGGTAAAGGCCGATACAGCTTGGCACCTGTGACGTCGCAACTCATTTCTACAGCTGCGTGAACTAGAGCAACGTGAAATAAAGTGTCTTGCTCAAGAACACAACACGCAACCCGGTCCGGGATTCGAACACACAACCCCACGATTATAAGCTCGACGCTCTAACCACTGAGCCATGCGCTTCACTTCGTATGCTAGACCACGCATTATTAAACTTCTTTTTATCTGTTTTCTCTATGCATAAAGTTAATTTCAACAGGTGTAACAAGTAATCAACTAAATTCACTTAGAACATAGTTGTAATCATTTTATCCTCACAGAATACTTGTTATTTTTCTCGCGATTAACGTTAACAAAGTCGTAAAATTGTTTTACTTATAGATAAAATAGTCACACAATTTTATGCATGCTTTTTATGTTCCCTTCTGTACACTGTACACATTAACTTGTATGAGGATTTGTGCACGAAAGTAAGAGGAAATGCTTTATCTAATATTTTAATTTTCAAGCTGTTTTTAATATTTTTATTTAAACGTACATTTACAATGATTTTCACTCACAATATATATTTATAACAAATAATCCTATATAATGCTTTATAACAAATAATGCTATTTCAAGATTTAGGAAGAGTCGCAGTTTTTATAAATCAGCCCGTTTAGATTTTACTTACTACATTTGTGCTTGTATTATTTATCCTAAATAAATTTAAGTACTTTTCAAAATATTCCAATTTAAAATATTCCCCATCCGAGGTCCAAACATCCAAGATTAGAACGATTTATTCTAGGCAATATACTTTTTGTAGAAAGGTGTTTTTATATTGTCTTCAAATTGCACCGCCTGCTGAGGATTTCAATTTATAGTAAAATATTCTCAACCGTAAAAAGAAAATAATTCTTTTTTGCTTCCCAAATGGTAGAAACATTTTAAACGAGTTCTCTTTTTATTGTTTTTTTATAGTGATCCTGGTTCTTGTTTCTTTTTATTTATAGAATTAATAAACACAATCGTAAATTGGCTTATTGCATCTCCTACTTTATTTTATTTTAAAACGTCCTTTCTATCAGGTCATCCCATAAGTTCTGTCCGATTTTACCATTTTAAAAATTGAATGAAATTTAATAGTATTTTAGAATGTCTAATGGATTAAAAAATTATTTGTATGCATTCGTGTACATTTAAACTAATTAAATATTATTTTAGAGAATAATAGAATTAAAATTTCTTGAATTAAGACCCTTTCTAATATGGAAGTATTCAATGAACATTTGAGTCACATAATGCTTTATGGGTACAAAAAGGAAACTCTGCAGCCGAAGCGACTCGAAACATACATTCCGTTTATGGGAAAGACTGCTTGAATGAAAGAACTTGCAGAAGATGGTCTGCAAAATTCAGAAGTGGAGATTTCAGCCTTCAAGGTGAAGATCAAACAGGATATCCAGTTGAGTTTGATGATAAGCACCTTCAGACATTACTTGAAGAAATTCCTGCATTATCAGTTGAAGAATTGGCAATAAATCTTAGTTTAAACCATACAACTGTTCATCGTCATCTTCAACAACTTGGAAAGGTTCCTAAACTTGGGAAATGGGTGCCTCATGAATTGTCCGAAAGCAACCGCAAATCCCAAGTTAACCTCTGCTCTTCTCTCCATTCTCGCGAACTCATTTCACCCTTTTTGGATAGACTTGTGACTGATGACGAAAAGTGGATCTTCTATCGAAATGTTAAACGTCGTAAACAGCGGATTGGTAAAAGGGAAAAAGCTCAACCACCACCGAGAAAGGAACTTTATGGGAAAAAACGTTCTTCTCTCTATCTGGTGGAATTGCAAAGGAGTAATTCACTTTGAATTGTTACCACCTAATGCAGCAATCAATGATCAAGTCTACTGTCAGTAATTAGAGCATTTGAACCAAGCTTTGAAGAAAAAAAAACCCGCTTTAATGATTCGAAAAGGTGTGATGTTTCATCAGGACAATGCGTGACCCCACACTGCAAAGATCACATCACAGAAGACCCAAGAGCTTATTTGAGAAAACATTCTTCATCCATCTTATTCTCCCGACCTTGTTCCTTCAGACTCCCATTTGTTTCGCAGTTTACAGAATCATTTGGGGGACATAACTTTCGCAAGTCAGGAGGAGGTCGAAACTGATATTTCAGAGTTCGTCGCTTTGAAACCAAAAGAGTTTTACATTGATAGGATTAAAAAGCTTGTAAATAGATGGAAGGAAGTCATAGATAATCAGGGAAAGTACAGTGATGATTAAATTTCAATTAAATATAACATTTGATCATATGTTTTCTTCATTCAAAATTCGGACAGAACTTACGAGATGGCCTGATATATAGCATATGGTATGGTTGTAATCGATTTTAAAGGTAACCAATTCGACAGCAACTCCAAGAAATAGCACATCTTAGTATTCACTAATATCTTAAGTGTGTAAATCTAATATTAAGTGATATTTAAATTTTTTGTGCTTTCGTTTTTTATTTTATTTCGCTAAATCAGTAGCCGTCGCTCTTTTTCTAATCTTTTCCAGTTCATTGACAGTTAGCGCAAATTCATTTGCTTTTTCTTTCTTAGAATTAGAAATTTGATTATCCTTACTAATACTAGCATAAAATGATATTACGCATATGTCTCAAAATTAATTTGAATTAAACTATTAATTACAAATTTTGTTGATTTGCTTTCACTATAAAATTACTTTGAATTCTAATGAATGTAAACCTGAAAATAAAATCTTTATAAAATGAAAATTTCCTCAGACCGTCACCTTGATTTTGTAAAGAAACTACCTTGTCCCAAATTTCTTTTATAATATTCATTGCAAATGAAAAATTTCCATGTTGAAATTTATTTCGTTAACCGATACTTCGTGATACGAATTTGTAGAGGCAGCTGGAGTGGCAACCCGTCGTACACACACACACACACACACGCGCACGCACGCACGCACGCACGCACGCACGCACGCACGCACGCACGCACGCACGCACGCACACACACACACACACACACACACACACACACACACACACATTTATATTTGAGAGTTGTCCGAATCTCTATATATAAAGAAATGTATAAAACCTCGCAATACGACGGTTGCTGAAAAGTTCCTGGCTTTAAGCGTGTCGCGAAAGACCTGGCTGGTGGCCCAACCTTCCGAGTTTTTTTTTACAAGGCTTAGAAAAACCAAAGGGCCGCTGCAGTAAATGTGTGAATTTGAGAGGAGGTGGGATGTTGAATAAAATCATAACTAGCTGATCCTCCTGTATTTTCTTTTACTGAAAGCCAGCAACTTTTCAGTACCCCTCGTATGTGTAGCCACGTTAAGAGCTCAACTAAAAATCTATCATTAAACCACAATGCAGTAAATGGAAAGAGTTTGAATGTTTATAAATAATTGGGTAAAACGAAACTTATGAGAAGCGTATATTTATCTAATGATAAGTTTAAAAATGATAAGCATATAAATTATCATCCCTGAGTGTAATCTTACTAAAACGGAAAATGTAATATTGAATATATCTTATTACAGCGGTACATATAATCCTTCACCGACCAATTCTATGAATAATTCTGTGATTTCCTATTGGACCCATAACAAATAATATTTGTATTTTTATATATTATAGTCAGAATACTACATTCAATAGAAAACATAATAACCAACGTTCCAACTGCCTCTTCCAACCTCAAGAAATATGATTCTTTTCTAATTAATATTCAAATCCAATATTTAAAAGTATTAAAATGGACTGTGGTATTTCAAAGATTAACATTAGTAAGCACACTAATTCTCAATTTGCACATTCTAAATATACTCTTCTCTGTAACTCATTTACTAAGGTAAAGAATGACTCTTTTCTCATTCATAGCAATAACCTTACATTGAATAGCAACGGACGAAATAGAAAACGGAATATTTCTTGGTATAACGTTCCATTTGCAAGATCTCTCACAACGAAAATTGCTAACTTGTTCTCTGAAATACTTAAGTACAATTCTCCACTCATGTACTACCAAATATTCAAATAGTCCACCGTTAAACTTTCTTATACGTCTAAACATAATTTAGTTTGTATCATACGAAACACTGATCGTTCTAAATTAAACAAGTATGATATTTATTCTAAAACAGACCAAAAATTATAGATTCAAGATTATTGCCCCTCTGAATATATTATCCGTAATGGCCTCGAATTACAACCGTTACAAGCATTATAGTAAATGTATAATAAAAATACCATAAATAATACAACAATAAAAATATTCCTTTCTACTCTAGGTACATGGCCCGAAATTTTGGGGTAGGAGGGGGCCAGTCGATTAGATTGGCCCCCAGTACACAACAGGTACTTAATGTATCGACCCCAAAAGGATAAAAGGCAACGTCGACCTCGGAGGAATTTGAACTCAGAACGTAGCGGTAGACGAAATGCGGCTAAGCATTTCGCCCGGCGTGCTAAAGTTTCTGCCAGCTCGACGCCTTGCAACAATAAAAATATTGATAAAAACACTGCAGGCTGATTAACGCAGCATAGATGATTCTCTTCTTAGAGTAAAGAGGATGAAAATAGTTAGTGATAATAAAATTTATTCTCATATCAATATGAGCAACTTTCTGTCTTTCTCTAGGAATTCCTTCCCGCCAAGACATGACTAAGACATACGTAATTGTAGAGTGATAGAAAATCGTCCTCTCACTGTTAACTGCAAATATAATAATGGAATTGGATCTTTTTTAAAACGGGGGCCACATTTTTCATTAACGAAACACTTTGAAACTTGGAACACTGGTAGAATGTGTCATATAAAACATCGTTTTCTCTTAGTCTTCTTAAAAAAAAAGAAATCCATAAGTTATTCCATGTTAAAGTTGTCGTATTTCTGTAATTTCAACCAGTCACTGACGTCCATTCAGCCGATATACATTAAGTGCCGACTACATAAACAAACGATTTTGAAACAATTAACCCTAACCCTAACCGTAGGGTTAGGTTTAGGGTTAAAGCAAATTTAAAATGAAAAAAGCAAATAAAACGAAGGTATGGAGATTAAATACGCTTTACATCGCTTAATCAGCCAAAGGAGTAAATGTAAACAACTGAATACTTGTCAGTGATTGGTTGAAATTATCGAAATAAGACAATTTTTTACACGAAATAAATTCGAATACAAAAATATTTTTCTGTTCTATAACACAAAATAGATAAGTATACGAAGTTTGAAAGTCTTTCCGTACCAAAAACACTACGTAAAACATTAATGAAAAATGTGGCCCCCGTTTTAAAATAGATCCACGGAATTTATTAATGTTCTGTTAAAAACCCGTAATTCTTCTAAATTTTACATCGATTCTACTTCTATTTCAGAGAGAGAACTTGCATTGCTATTCATTTTCCAAAAATCCCCTTAAGAACTTTACTTCTTCTATTAACTATAACGTCAATGTAAAAGTTAAAACATTACTTATAACTTTAAATAGTCCGTATTGAAATCTGTAAATTATAACGAAGGTGGTAAAAAGATCTGCTGGTTATTTGCATGTAAGATTTTTGAAATTATTAAAGCGAGCCTAATTTATTCAGTGTTTTTGTGGACATAAACTTACTGTGAGTACCATCATTAGACAGCAAGTAAGTATTTAGAAGTATGATATATAATTACAGTAATACGAATTACAGAATTTGATTCTAGGCTGAGCAAGCTTTAACACTTTGATATAAGTTTAGTTAAGATCATTGTGCCTGCACAGAAGTTTTGTCTAAGTCTGCATATTTATGTATGTAAGTGTACTTTCAAGTTCGAAGATATATGCCCAGATGTATGGTTATGTGTATATGTGTTCTCTCTCTTTCTATGTAATTTTATGTAGCTTTAGCTATAAATTTTGTTTGGTGTGTGTGCGAGTGCGTAAATATATATACTTGTGTCGTCTGTATGTAATTGTCTATCTATCTATCTATCTATCTATCTATCTATCTATCTATCTATCTATCTATCTATCTATCTATTTATCTATCTATCTATTTATTTATCTATATATATATATATATATATATATATATATATATATATATATATATATATATAAAATATATAGTTTTAGGGAAAATAACCAATTTTCAAGAACTCATCGATGAAAATCCACTATCACATATAGAAAAATTAGAAGCACAATAAATGAGTATAATATAAAGTAAAGTAAATATCATAAGATAAATATAATATTATATTATATTATATTTATCTTATGATATTTACTTTACTTTATATTATACTCATTTATTGTGCTTTTAATTATTAATTTTTCTATATGTGATAGTGGATTTTCATCGATGAGTTCTTGAAAATTGGTTATTTTCCCTAAAACTATATATTTTATATATACTTTATCTATAAGGCTCAATTTAATTTTATTTTTTTATAAATTGATTTTAATTGAGTTTTACCTGTAATTTTTGATTTTGTCCCTAATATTTTTATTATTATTATATATATATATATATATATATATATATACATACACGTTGTGACATGTACATTTAAATGCGTGTATATTTATGAATTAATGGGGTCTGTATGCAAATATATATATATATATATATATATATATATATATATATATATATATATATATATATATATATATATATATATATATATATTTATTTCCTTTTTTTACATGCGCTGAAGTTGCAGCCTCCACTCCTTTGAATTTCGACACTTGCAATTTTGATACTCTTGTTTTTCTCTTTGGTCCTCATGATGTGTGCATGTATTCAACTTTTACCAGCCTCCTTCCGATGTCTTTATTATCTACACTATATATAAAACAGAGATGTGTGTGTAATCGCTTTTCACGTGAAATCGACTTCACCAAATGCTTCCATACTTGCGATGCGTGAATAATTTGACCTCGGATAAATCTTAGGCTCTTCATTTGATTGTTTTATTAAAAATAAATAATATTGCTTTATATTTAAGATTCACTTCTTTAAAAAGGTTCCTCAATGTCAACTTCTGGTATTGACGTAACAACGGCAAAAAAGCTTCACTCTCTATTTCGTGTGTGAGTGTGTGTGTTTGTGTGTATGAGAGAGAGAGAGAGAGAGAGAGAGAGAGAGTAAATACTACATACACACCGCTCTCTCACTCTGTCTCAAACACATACAGACGCACACCCCTTGACTCACTCACACTCTGTCTCTTACAAACACACACATACATAAATGTATACAAACATATTTACAAAGACACAGGTGTGCATGCGCGCGTGTGCGTGTTTGTAAGAGACGGAGTGTGAGTGAGTCAAGGGCTGTGTTGACATATGCATACATCCAAAGATGTATGTATATTTATGCATGTACGTATACATGACAACAAACCTCTCTCTCTCTCACTCACACTCTGGTCTCTTACAAACACACACATACATAAATGTATACGAACATATTTACAAAGACACAGGTGTGTATGCACGCGCGTGCGTGTTTGTAAGAGACAGAGTGTGAGTGAGTCAAGGGCTGTGTTGTCATATGCATACATCCAAAGATGTATGTATATTTATGCATGTACGTATACATGACAACAAACCTCTCTCTCCTCATACTCTGTCTCTTACAAACACACACATACATAAATGTATACAAACATATTTACAAAGACACAGTGTGTATGCGCGCGCACGTGCGTGCGTGCGTGGGGGGTTCCATAATCGCCATTTATTTCAATTACTCTTGTGAGGATATTCACGTAAATCGTTTTTTTCATTTAATCCCCATTTTAATTTTCGTAAAAGTTTTCAAGTACCAATAAGGCTTTTTGGCACATCTTCAATTTTCCCCATTCATGAGAGGCGCCCAGCCATCATTCATCTGAGAGTCCATCTACAGAATGTCCTCTCAAATTTCTATACAGCATATTTTGCCTTTTTTTCTTCAAGTATATAAGCAACAATTTCATTCCCTTGCAACGCCGGGTGCCTCTGCTAGTATATTATAAATTTATATATCAGAGGTTCTGCGTAACCTTCACTTTTGTGAATATGTGTATGAGTGCCTGTGTGGGTATGTGTGTGTAGGTATGTATATGTATATATAGACACACACACACATACACACACGCGCATATATATATATATTATAATACTAATAATAATCCATGAATGGAATTTATAAATATTTTAATTCATCGCTACGCGCGTCTCCACACATCCCGTTCTTACGATCAAGAAATATGTGATTTGTGGAAACATGCGTAACGATGCAGTACTTATAAAATATTTAGAGATTCCATATTTGAATTATCATTATTATTATCATTATTATATTTATGTGAAGCCAGCTGGAAGAGTTGTTAGCAAGCCGGGCGAAATGCTTAGCGATATTTCGTCTGCCGTTCTGAGTTCAAATTCCGTCGCGGTCGACTTTGCTTTTCATCCTTCGGGGTCATGAATAAGTACCAGTTACGCACTGGAGATCGATGTAATCGACTAGTCCTCCTTCCCTCAAAATTTTCAAGGCTTTGTGCCTAGAGTAGAAACTATTATTACTATATATATCTTACATTATATCGGTACACCTCACTACTACCCCATAAAATTACTGTTGCAAGTTGGTATCATTAGGCCGAAGCCGACATAATAAAATAGGAACTTTTATGTGCGTACTCAATATATATGTATGTGTGAGCATCTATCTATCTATACATATATGTGTGTATATATATATATATATATATATATATATATATATATATATATGCCTTTCACATAGTTTAAAGTGTGATCTGGAAATAGACGAGAAAAAAGTTGTTTAACTACGATGAATAGGGTGCCACTGGGTTAAAATGACAAAAAAAGAAAGAAAGAAAAAGAAAAGAACTATAAAACCTCAAATGGTTTTATTCAACCGAAGACAACAAAAGCTTTTAATGAAGCAAACCCACTGCAACACAGTGGTTTTTAACGTCACACTTTATATTGATCTATGGTGACCTAAAAATGAACACAAATCCCTGTTAGCTGTTGAACCTTTATCTTTGATAGCTCACCTATAACAAGTTGGTGACTGAAAGACCTGTCTGAATAACAACGGAAATATTTAAGTTATTGGCCTCACCTTGACATTCCTCATAAAACCTGCTGGTGAGTTATTGATGCATTTAATGAATGTCGTACTACATTTCCCCGAAATAGCCTTTTTGTTTTTGCTATTTTCACAGTTATATGTCAAAACGCAAATAAAGTGTCAGCTATACAATTTATATTCTCTGTTATTCCTTGATTTGTTTCAGTCATTAGATTGCAGCCATACCGGGGCAACATTTTCAAGGTTTTAGTAGATTAAATCGACTCTAAGGCTTATTTATTTTGAAGTCTTGTCCTTACTCTATCTGGTCCCTTTGCCGAACCTCTAAGTAACGAGGAGATATACAAATTGATACAAGTTGCCAAGCGGGTGGTGGTGGGGAAACACGAAGACACGCGCACATATGCATTTACATACACAACGAGCTTTCACACTGTTTCTCTTTACGAAATTCTCTTTACGAAACAGTTTCTCTTTACTGTTTCTCTTTACGAAATTCACTCTTAGAGCATTCGTCGAATGGGTGCTATAGTAGGTTACACATGTCCAAGGTTCCTATATGAGTGTATGTGGGTGTATGTCTATCTATCTATCTATCTATCTATCTATCTATCTATCTATCTATCTATCTATCTATTTCTCTCTCTCTCTCTCTCTCTCTCTCTCTCTCTCTCTATATATATATATATATATATATATATATATATGTATGTATGTATGTATGTATATATGTGTGTGTGTGTGTGTGTATTCACATATATGTGGTCTTTCTCTTTTCAATCTAGAATAAATTTTGGCCGGCCGCCTGCTTGGTATCAAGGCTGTGAAGGAAAGGACCTTGTATGTACGTATGTATGTATGTATGTATGTCATTATTAATAACAATGAGCAGATGTATGTATCACATGTGTTACCTCAGTGAATTACTAAATAATGCGTAAAACACTATCACCACTAGCGCCTCTTTCCCCCACTCTCTTTCTGTCTGTATGTTTGTCTCTCTCCCTCTCTATTTAACTCACTCATAAATACCACTGGTACTTGAATCTATATTCCCATTTTTCTAAACTGCGCATTCTTTTTTATCCTGGCGCCATAATTTGTCTCTTGATGGTAAAATAGAAGTTAAGCTCTTTATAGAAATATTACATATTATGAACACTTAATCCCAACATAAAAACAAGGTGCCTCACCCAGATTCGATGTTAGCGACAAATATATTAAATTCAACTTTTTTCAACGCAGTAAGGTAACCGATATTATAATCACCAATTTTGGGATGAAAAGAGATACAGGCCTAAATTTACATTACTTACATTTAAGCCTAATGTTCCATGTGGTTTATACTGAGCACGGCTAAACTACAGTTTACATGATAATATATGAGCTATAGACCCTTCTGTCCGTAAACCGACTTCTTAGAAATGCAGTCAAAAGAAACTCTAGGTGAATTAGGGTTTCAGTTGAATGTCGTATTGCTACCTTAATAGTTTCTTTCTCCTAGGCTTGGGAACTCATCGATTGAAATATTCTTATATAATAACCATATCTTTTGAAAGCAAATGACGACCAAGAAGCAGAGAAGCGATGCCGTTTGTTCTGTGTGTTGAATGGCATTTTAAAGACAGGCTAACAAATAAATAAATGACTAAGAAATAGTAAACGCACGCAATCTGAAGTAGTAGAAAACAAAGAAAATAAAATGTAATATATACAGAAACCACAGAAAAACATAGTGAAATTCTATGTTTATAGTATTTTATTGCAACACGTTACAGATAAGCAAAACCAACAACTGTCATCTTTTTTGTTTGACATCGGTGGTTGACCGACATGGAAAAGATTTGATAGAGCAACAAATTGTAGCAGCATATCTAAAATAGTATTTGAATAGCTCTTCAAATATATGTAACTGGGCGATGGGAAAAATGTTTTCTCAAGATTTCGACATTTAAAACTATGTTGCTGCGATATACATTTCAACAAACTCTTTGACAATACTTGATAATACTTAGATATTTTTTCGTTAAGTAGTTTGATAAACATTGCATTATTTTTACTCGGATGTAATCGATCCATGTTACTAATTGATAGTAATTTTAAGAAAAAGAGTATTGCATATGCAACTTCTTTCTTGTCAGCTTTATAAAGTTGATGTTCTTTGTCCTTGTTCAGCAGACCCTTTAGTATCTCTTCCGGCTCTCTGCGTTCTGTGTTCAATCCCTGTCGTGGTCAGGTTTGTCATTCGCTTGTTTGATCTAGAAACCAATAAATTTTGCTTCTATGCATTGTTATTATGTTTATGACATTTTAGTTCCTGAAAGTTTAAATCATGTGTTAACTTCCCGACACCACAATCTGTTACTCTTCTCTTTACTTCCCCACAGATGTTGTCGTGTTGTTTAACCTTAGGTTAGCTCTGATCAAACACCTGATCAGAACGCATTTCAATAATAATAATTTTTGTTTTTTCAGATGCAATGTAACATGGATTATATTGTTCAATGTGCCTTTGTTGTGGTGCAGTATATCTCTGACGAGGAATTAACTATTATTTCTAGTAGATCGTGCAAAGTCTAAGAAACTCCATCTTTTGATTTTGCTGAATTTAGATTCGGATGATGCAGAAACCTATTGCTGGTAATGTTTAGAAAATCTACAACAGATGGATTTTTAGATTTTCTGTAGGTTCCGTGTTGCTGTTTTGCTGTGATCCGACATGAAGAATAGATGGAGAATTGCTCTCAGATCCTGAAGTGTGAAGCTGCTACACATAGACAGCCTGGACTGCACTCAAAGAAAATCTGTTTAACTAACTGGTATAGCGCCACTAACTTGCACACTCTAATTCAATCATACACAACTTGCAACACGCGGGCAACACACTGTCCGCGTGAATTTCTGAATGATACACCTAACAAAAACTTACGTTGAATGAATTTTGGTAGTGCGGCCCGCCTAATGATGAATTATTTCGCATGCTGTCAGCTTCTCGATGTAGATTGTCCATGCCTGCTCTAATTCTCTGAACTACAGATTACTGTCTCTTCGATCTACTTTGTTTCACGTAGCTTCTTTTCGGAAGTAATTAGTCGTGCGCCACCTCCACTCACACATCCTTAACTCATTTTCTCCCCCGCCTCATCAACCACATTTTGTCTGCTATCCAAGACCCTACACTAACTACTGTGCTCATTATTCCTTCCCAGAACATCACTCTGGAATCCTATTCCTGCAGTGTGAACGCGAATCTTTTTACAACAAAATTAAGCCCGATGATCTCATTGATAATCGAAGGACTGCCAATCTCATGGTTAAAACCACTTGTCCCAAATAAAAACTATTATGAAATATATAATTATCTGTCATATACAAACGGCGTATGAACTGAAGTGGCTTTATCCTTTAATCATTATTCCCTGTGACAAGTTTGATTAAATGCAAACATCACTTGTATAATGAGGACCGACACAAACAATCCTCATGAAGACAACAGCATAAAGTTAAAAAACGCAAAAAGGGTTAGTGTTACAAGGACGGGAGATGAAAATAGCATGTCTTTAAGCATCACCTGCTTATTTTTGTTTATCTAAAATTAAAATATATGTCTGTGAACTGGAGCTATGCTTAGGCAGCAATTTCATTTGTTTAGCCGAGAGGACATTTCGAGCTGTCACTTAAGCAATTGTCATTCATCGAATGGCTAGATTTTTCCCTTTGGCAGGGCATAAAGGGAAGTAGATCGATGCGTTAGTTTACTCCGACAAACACACACATGTATATAAAATGTCAATTATATCTGATAATTTACACCGTCACTTTTTGGAGTTTCGCGTCAACGTTTTTTGACACGAGGAGGGGCTTTTATAATAAATCATTCATATAAGGCGGCGAGCTGGCAGAAACGTTAGCGAAACGCTTAGCTGTATTTCGTCTGTCTTTAGTTTCTGAGTTCAAATTCCGCCGAGGTCGACTTTGCCTTTTATCTTTGCGTAGTCGATAAACTAAGTACCAGTTGTGCACTGTGTTCGATCTAATCGACTGGCCCCTCCCCCCAAATTGGGCTTTGTGCCTAGAGTAGAAAAGAATAAATTATACATATAAAAACTAGACAACTAAGATTAAGCATTTGTAATTTAAAATGTAAAGACCCCACTTCGGTCATGAATGATTATGGGATTGCACCGAGAAAGTTCCCCTCCAAGCCACAAATCCGGCCAAGATTGTTTACAGAAAACCAGTAGTCACTCATGCATACCAGCCTTCCCCTCACCACGCCACGTCAGGGTGAAATTGTGTCTTGCTTAAGAACACAACACACAGCCCGGTCTGGGAATCAAACTCACTGCCTCATGCGCCTTTACAATGTAGTATTTAAATATATAAGGTCGACAAGGTATTTACGCATAAGAAAGAAATAATAAGCAATAATAAATCTCTGAGCGATGTATAAACAGTAGCTGCACGACATCGTGAAGTATATTTACCACCTAAATGTGGCTAAATGTGTCAATAGCCAGATGGAGGAGATGTCTTCTTGGGGCTACAAGCGACAGTAGCATCAACCCTTAAGGGTTAGCCACATTTAGGAGGCAAATATACTTCACGATGTCGTGCAGCTACTGTTTATACATCGCTCAGAGATTTATTATTGCTTGTTTCCACTTTTTCGAGAGCAGTGATTTTTCGTCACTGGAAAAAGTACATATATATTTGCATTGAGAATCATTCCCCCGTCGACTTGTGGTTTTCACACGCTGATAACGGGTCAATACCCAGAAACTCGGGTCCGTGTGCATCACGTCAGGCTGGAAATGGGAACGATGACTTCCCTTTGCAAATACTCATAGGGCACAGATAGTGTGTCAATAGCCAGCTGGAGGAGGTGTCTTACTGGGGCTTGAAGCTACAGTAGCATCAACCCTTAAGGGTTAGCCACATTTAGGTGGCAAATACACTTCATAAAGAAATAATAATAATAGGGCAAGAAAACTGCGAGAGAACGTGGTTAGCATGGAGAAAGCAGAAACAGAATGGTACACAAAGGAACGAAAAGAGGAAACGAATACACGATAATGGAAGAGAAAGAAACAAAAAACTTGAAAAAGAAGTAGTAGTAACTGGTGGAACTAAGATAACAGTGGTTATAATTATATATAATGAGAAAGGGGTGCTGTAGGGAATAGAAAGATGAGAGATTTCAGGTGATCAACCAAACTAGTTATAGGCTGTACTCCTGCCAGGAGATCAGCTTCACTCGTGAGCCATCGGACACAGCCGTATGATTAAAACCATTTAGTTATGCATGTCTCTTCACATCCTGCAAACAACAAGGACTAA
>NC_142929.1:26660228-26760228 GCF_046866305.1 Octopus bimaculoides | reverse complement strand
ATATATATATATATATATATATACACACAAACACACACGGACATAGTGTTTACGTACACACACACACACACGCACTCACCCATTTCTTTGTCCATATTACTACACTAAAATAATAATACATCTATGTAACTAGATTTCATATGCATGCATTTATATGTATTACTGCATACGGGAATTCTTCCATCTGTAATTGTATGTGAAGAAAAGCTGAGCGCGGACGTAGATTCGTGGATGAGCAAGAAGATGAAATATTTATTTACTCCCATAAGAAAATATGTGCCTGAAAGAAGGGAATGTGTTGTGTTCTCGAAATCTTTGAAGTGTGTTGCCCCACTGTATACGGAAATACTGAATACTGAAACATTGCATCCAGAACTGACAACTGTTTCATTAATTAAGTTGACATTAGTTAAAGTTGTATCCATAATTGTTTCAAATTTTGGCACAAGGCCAGCAGTTTTAGGGGAGGCTTTAGTCGGTTATATCTACTTCAGTACTTGAATTCGGAAGGATGAAAGACAGAGTTGTCATTTGCAATTTTAAAACTTAGTAAGTAAAGAGCCGGATGAAATGCTGCTTAACATCTCGTCCGATGCATCAACGATTCTGCTAAATTTTCATCTAAAATGACGTGAATAAATTTATAATACTTAGGACTGCTTGTTGTCAAGAAAAGCAGTGGGGGAGGGGACAACCCCAATGTTTGGAGAAATTAATTAAATAACAGTACTAGTTTTCATTACTAAATACACATCTTAAGATATTTCCAAATTATGGATACCTGTGTTAGGATGATTGCTTTAGCTTCACTATATAAAAAATAAATAAATAATAATCCAATGGCGTATGCACCATATATGTGTCATTATGATTTACTATGGCTGTCCTCGTGTCCCAGAGAAAATAGAGTGTAGTAGATTTCCGTTACTTTCCATGTATAACGATAGATTCTAAAATTTTCAATAAACTCTTGGAGTGAAGTTTATTACTTATTTTTTTGATACATTGTGATTTAAGTGGTTTTAAATGGCTCTAAGCTTATGTCGTCAAGGGGTCGCTAACATAAGTGTTTCTGAAGCTTAGCTAATTATATTTTACGTCATTACAAATCAAAGATTTTGGGTGCTGCAACAGAATTCATATGTAAGATCTTGCAGATTTTATTCATTTTCTAATACAATATGGGCGTATAGAAAAAATTACAAATAATCGTTGAAGGATTATTCTTAATCATCAGTACCCCAAAAAATAGTAATATAATCTGTAAACTTATACAGCTCTAGATTTTGAGAAGCGTTAGAGAAAAAATTTTAATGATGAAAGAAACTTAGTAAGTAATTAATTATAGTGTATTGGTGGAGCTAAAGCTGCAATTAAACAGCAAATTAGGAAGCTAATTAAGAGCCAACAAAATGATTCAGTACAAATGAAAGTTGTTACATGAGATTGTTTTAAAACAAAATTAGTACATACGCCAAAAGGAAATCGAATAGTACTCTCAGTATTATATTAACACTGTCAAAGTGTACTCTTCAGTCTTTACTAGGTTTCTATTAAAAAAAAAACAATTATCGCTATAAAATAACCAAACCAAATTTCGTTTCCTTTTTTAAAGAGATGTGCAACTTTTACACATTCTGGGTAATTTTCCTCAATTATTCTTTCACACACATACACCTACGTATAAAGTACACAAACATACAGACACATAATAACACCACCACCCAACACAAAGTAACACTTTATTTTAGATAGTTTATATGAAATTGTTTGAAATTGGGCTGGTGTATAAGCGTTTCTCGCAAACAGCGCTAACACTGTAAGACTTTAAAATTTACTGCAACTCATGAATTTTACATTGCATCTCTCTCTATTAATAATCAAAACATAGTCCGGTCAGATAAATTCGTTCTTTTTTTCCCCGTTATTTTAGTCCTTAATTTTTGGCAACACTTCCTCTCCAAAAAGAGAAAAAATGTAATAATATATTCTGCATTCTTCACAACTTCTTGCCAGTGTTCCAGCTTTGATGGTAGAGATCAGCCGCTTCTGACTCAAAAGAATTCATTGTGCCACGTTTTCAGCTCCGTGATTTTGTAGAACGAAACTCCTAGGAGACTGCTGGGTAGCGACCGATAAAGGTGATAATCCGACGGCGCGATATCAGGAAAAGCACGGTTGATGCGGTTGAACTACCCAATCGAGCTACTGAATAGAAGTGGCTGGAGTTAGTCTCTTTTGTCAAGAACATGTAGCATCGAGTTTTTGGGCCTTCCCTATCGAGTAAAAGGCAACAGTACCGCAAAGGCAATCCATCTGCTGATCCAATTCCCATCTCCATCCAGTTCTTTCAATAATAGCGCATTCTCCGTACATTGCACGAAACACCATCGTCGTTTCTGAAAAGTGATAAAATTTATTCAAACTTCAAGAGCGATAAACAAAGGGAAGGACAGAGATACAAAAAAAAACAAAACAATCATGGAACCCTACGATAAAAATATTTTTCATATTAATTGAAATAACCCTGGAAAGAACTAAGGTACTTATCAAACAACCCAATATGTATTTAATGCATGACAAGTTGAATCATTGAGCGTTAAAATATCTTTCCACAGGCATATGAATGCCACGCTAATGACAATGCATCCTATTAAATACTTAAATATAGCCGTGTTTTAATATCTCAAAACCCAAGAATAGCAATTTATTTATGACACTCGATTTTTATGTAGTCAGAAATCGAAAGTATTTACCACTGCCAATTCTGCAGCAGCAGCAGCAGCAGCAGTAGTTGTAGTAGTAGTGGCAGCAGCAGCAACAGTAGTAGTAGTAGTAGTAGTAGTAGTAGTAGTAGTAGTAGTAGTAGTAGTAGTATAGGAAAATGTTTATACTAGATTCTAGTTTATTTCTTTCGGTTTATAATAAAAATGCCGAAAAGTTTACATATTGTAATTCTAGATGAGCGCATTAAAAGAAGATATTGTTCCTTCACATGTGAAAATTAGTTAAGGTCGTTCACCAAGAGAAATGCGGACATGTGCATCTGTATTTTATAAAAGATATGAAGTGAATTAATGTATGTCATCAATTAGACCCCGTTGACAAAAATGTAAATTTGTACGCATCTCTGCACCAAACTGCCTGGCTCCCTCATGAAACCTCATACATCACTATCTTTATGTATGTATGTGCGTATACACACATACACACACACACATACACACACGCACACACACACACGCACACATACTCACAAACACAAACACACATGCTTATACATACATACATACATACATACATACATACATATAAATAAATATACATATATATATATATATATATATATATACATATATATATATATATATATATATATATATATATATATATATATATATATATACAGGGTAAAAATTATTAAATTAATAGTTAGCTAGCTGGACCCGTGAAAAATTAACGAAAACACAAAAAAATGTAAGCATCTATAAACAGTGTACTGGTGCCATGCGGAATGTTTGCATATTATGACCGTCTGTCTTTCTGTTCTCAGTTCAAATTCTGCCTAGGTTGACTTTGCCTTTCGTCCTTGGGGCTCGATAAATTAAGTACCAGTTGTGTACTGCGTCGATCTAATCAACTGGCTCCCTCCCCACAAAAATGTCAGGCCTAGAAAAGTATATTGTGACAGTTACAGAATATAGAAAGTAATGTAACACCAATGACTATATAATCCAACCAAAATATGTTAGTTACACAAACGTAAACGGAATTACTATTTAACCTTAAAATACATCGTACGTATTCAAAGAACCTTCTTGGTTGAGTGGTACGGAACGTTTTTCTGATATTCTTTCATTCTTTTAGTTGTTTCAGTCATTTGACGGTGGCCATGCTAGAGCACCACCCTTTAGTCGAAGAAATTGACCCCTGGACTTATTCCCTGTAAGCCTGGTGCTTATTCTATCAGTCTCTTCTGCTGAACAGCGAAATCACAGAGACGCAAACGCACCAACATCGGTGTGAAGCAATGATGGTGGTGGAACAAACAGACACAAACACACACACACACACACACACACACACACACACACACACACACTCACACACACACACACATACATACATACATACATACATGATGGCTTGGAGGTAGGTGTAATGCTGGCTGGTGCGATTTTGTGGTTTGCTGGTATGTCGAGAGAGATCCAGCGCACAATCATATACATACAATCATACACATACATGCACACACATACACAAGTACATACCTAGTGAGAGAGGCAGGCAGACAGACAGACAGTAAGTCTCAGATAATCTACTACAAAGTTTTCACCTCTCTCTTTCTCTCCCACCTCTCTCTTTCTCTCCCACCTCTCTCTTTCTCTCCCACCTCTCTCTCACATTAACTTCCTTTGTGTCCCTCTTCTCTCCCGCTTTTGATTTAACAATGTGTATATGCATCCATGTATCTACTTCTCTTGCGATGAACGCCGTCACCACTCACTGTTTCTTTTACTCTCTCTCTCTCTCTCTCTTTCCCATTCACTTTTTCTCTCTCTCTCACTCTCTTTCTTTCTCTCTTAGGTCCTCTCTGAAACATTTAAAAAGACAAAACGAACGCTGTCACCACTCACTGTCTCTTTCCCGCTCTCTCTCTTCCTCTCTCTCTTTCTTTCTTTCTCTCTCTCTCTCTCTCTCTCTCTTTCTCTCTTACTTCCCCTCTGTCCTCCTCTCTCTCGCTTTACCACTTTGAAGTGTGACACACACCACAGGTACGTACAAAAAGAAAAAGTTAGCGTATTAATACTATTGATGACGATGATACCAGTCGTTAGCATGCGTAATAAAAGTCAACAGACATAAATATTTTTATAATATAATATTGTATAAGAGTTTATACACAGAGAGAAGACCTCCATGTGAATGAATAAAGATGTCAGTTAACTGAAATTTTTATTTATTCAAGTGTCCTACAAGTAGCGTGCAATGTAAGAGTCTCTCTTTCGTGGTTTGGGTTTTGACTGCCTTCTCTAGCACGTAAGGAATCCACATGGTGGTCTCCTCCTCGTGTATAAACTCTTATACACACGCGCGCACACACACACACATATACATGTATACATGCACATATAAACATAACAGACCTTATGCATTTGTATATGCGAACAGGCATATTTTTTATATACTTCATGGTATCAATGATAGACGTAAATGTAAATATTTGTGTATGTAATCACACACATACACATGCACATATACACAAGCATAGCCACATGTATACACATATGTATGTGTATATATATATAATCTGGAAGTGTATAAATATCTACACGTATATATGCGTGTGTGTATATACGTGTGTGTTTCTATAGGAACGTAAGGCTTATCAAAATAAGAATCTTCTCCCAAAAGTCTTTGACCTAATCCATCTGCAACCCTTGTAAGAAGATAAATTTAACACTCGCTAGTTTTGATATTTCTGTAGATTGATTGTTTCTCGAAAAGCATCGCAGCAATTACTTACAGAGCCTGATAATAATATCGCTTTTGTAGAGTGTAATTAGAACGGGTAAAATATGATGTATAAGATATTTGAATAAATCGGATTTCGTCATAATTATAGAAATGTTATAAGCTGTTAATCCAATTTCAGTCGACAGCTTACAAAACTGATAATTTACTTTCCTATAAGGTAAGAACGTAATTAAAAACACTAATATTTTTCTTGTTTCATTGTCATTTTTCTCATTTCTTTCTATTGCATTCCTTCCTATGTTGGCATTTTATTTATTTTTCAAAATATATTCTTTTAGTTAGTAAAGGATATGTCATTAATTAATTTAAATTCAATTTGTTTGAAATTTGGACTGGGAAAAATTTTGTGTTTCTAAATAGCGAATGCAATGATGCGAAATTTCTAAATTTAATAAGAAACTCATATATAATTATAACTGCATATCAATAAATACTAAACATGTCTAATTCTTTTTCATCATTTTCTCCTTGAAGTTTCTGTTATTAGAAGCTGTAGACTCGAAGACAAATGTTCCTGCATTGTTATTTAGACAATAATAACTATGAAGAGTCACATGCTGTACTCCAGAAAAATATTGAATATTATTGCTATCCCGTCTTTAGACTGAGATTTCAAAGGATATATGAAGTGTTTCTATATCATTCTTTAAGACGCAAAACTTTCCAAGGCTATTTACATAGTAATTTAGTAATAATTATTCATCCAAACCAGTGGATAACCAGCAGTTAAAAGCGCAACTTCTTCAGCAACTGTCCCTCTGTTTATTTTTGTTCTTCAAAATTAATCTAAAGTAATTTTGGAAAGTGACTTTAGATCAAATATTCCCATCAGCTGGGCAACTAAATGGGACAATAATCAATGTCTTTCTGCTTTCTATTCGAGGTGATAAATTCTGTTAAGCTTGTATTTGCTTGAAGTCTTAAGAGGAACATCACGTCATTATTAGATTTAAAATGCAGAGATGCTTAAGTAATGGCATCCTTTAGGCTTACGTAATAACAATACTTATGAATAATATTGTATGTCGTTTTGAAATAGATTCATGTCTTATTTGGGGAACAAAATGTTGTGAGTTGTGGCATGTCGCGTCTCCAGAAATATGATATAATCCATGTTTTCGATCCCGCCAAGAGGTGTTTAAAGTCTTTTATAATGCTTGTATTTGGGATGTGCTTTAGTTCTTTTATTTGATCGCAACCGCACAACTTTGAAAATTAAATATTCTTTATGGGTCATTAGTCTAAGGATTTGCACTCCCCATTGATGTTGGTATCATTTTTGAGCTAGTGGAATACTTTCAGGTTAGCTGCAATACAGAGGATTTCTTTTTACACTTCTGTCTTATTAGCAGTTCTTGAGCTGCGTGACGTTATAAAATTCTGTGTGTTTTGCAAAATCCTCTGCTGACTTCTAAGATGATGTTCTCAGTTTAAAGTAAAAACAATTTGTTATTTGTACCAATACATATTCTTACTATGTAGTTGATGATGCCAGTGAAATACATGATATTCAAATGATGTTTGCAATAGCGTTCAGCTACAATCTACTGTTTTGAAAATATTTTCATTATGTAATCCACTCGCAATATTTCATCAGGAACAGGTTGTCCTACAGTTCAATCGAATGTCTTTTACAGATTATCCATTGGCGTCGAATATGCTTTTAGCACTCCTGTAGATATGAAGATTGTTCTTTCTTTCTTAAAACGGTGTAGCGTGGACTGAAGAAGATTTTTCTCGTTAACTCGGCAGTGTCTATGTCGGTAATGGTAGTGAAATTAAATACAGTGTTTTATCTTTTCGGAAAAAGTGGTTCTACGCATCTGGCTTAAAGTTTATAAACATTTACTTTTATACATTGGCATGTAATCCTGATACTGTGTTTATTAGATTGTCATCAGCGACTCGAAAGATGGCTTCTTCCAAACTCATCAAGTAAAAATAGAGTCTGGAGGAAGGGACAGAATCTATTACCCTCGCAGGAGCTCCAAGACTAGTGAAAATGATGCAGTCAATGTTCTGTTAAAATCGTTGCAGGTCAACATCTACTGGGAAGACATGAGCTAGGAGGCGATTCTAGAGGAAGGGTGCTGTGAAGATGAAGGAATAGGCACAGTAGTCAGGGAAAGCAAAGTGGGGTTGAACACACCAAAGGCGATGAGAGGTGGAGAGTCGAGTGGGTCGAGATACCTGAATTATGGAAATAGAAGACCAGCCAGTTCAATGGAGCAAAGATTATTATATTACCTTGACGTGTGGTTGTAGTAGCTAAATATGCAAAAAATATTATGCTTGGAGAGACGTACGTATTTAAGTTAAATAAGATAAGTGGATATGTTGACTCTGTGTAGTTAAGATGCAACTGTGTTGCTATTGAATACCCTTTTATGCTATTTCTATTGTTTTTTTGTACCAGAATGTTTTATACACCGATGTCTTCAATGGTTATGGTGGTTAGTAGTATGTCGGTGTAGTTTAATTGGAGTTTTTTTCTCGATAAAGCGATTGATGGGGCTGGTGGTGGAACGATTACCTACACTTCGCTTTATATATCCTTTTTAACTTCTAGGTTTACGTTTCAAGTTCATATTGTTCTCTGTAACTAATTGTCATTTGAGGTATCTCTGTACTGAATACATGAT
The DNA here is from genome assembly GCF_046866305.1 of Octopus bimaculoides. Classification (NCBI taxonomy): domain Eukaryota; kingdom Metazoa; phylum Mollusca; class Cephalopoda; order Octopoda; family Octopodidae; genus Octopus; species Octopus bimaculoides. The sequence goes on along the minus strand of NC_142929.1, from coordinate 26,752,048 downwards.
TTCGATATGTTACGAGGCATCTACTATGGTATGGCAGGTTTAGCCCTATTGATATACAATTAGGAATGTGTGTACTGTATTGCTTTGTATGCATCAGTGTCAACTTGTTTCAGGTATTATGCATGTGGCATGGTGAGGTTTATTTTATTAAGGTGCGTCCAGGCTGTTTGTGTTACATTGCACACCCTATTCAACATGTGACATTTACACATAGTCCCATTTATTACTGAGCAGTCCGTGTACTAGGTGAGACAAAGTCATTGGAACGGTATTGTAACAGAACATCAATTCTCATGACCCGAACATTTTTTATTGTGGATCAAGCAAATGTTCAATGAGCTTTTTGTACTTTAGTTTGTGCTTTTGTGTATGGTGCAAGATTTCTGTTATTGGGATGATTCTAGAATTTTAATAATTTATTGTCTGTTTTCCCCAAAGAAGCCGTCACTTCAAACATTGTATAATATATTTAAGAAAGAGCTATTTCTGTCAGGTAAAACGAATGTGTGAAGGTAGTTATTGGGAAAGTAGAGGGCTACGGCTTGGAGTGAGAGGATGTGAAGGAGGATTTCTGTCTGACGAAGATTAGAGAAAGAAAAACATTGAAAAGTTAAATTCATGATTCAAAGTAAATTTAAATGTCTTACAGTTTCCTGAAAATAACATTTTCATCAGTTTTGAAAGGCTCTAGCCTCAAACCTTTTACTCTCTGGTTGGAGAATAGAGTTGATATTTTCTTTGCGTTCTGGCCTCTATGTCATTAGGTTTCTAGTGTATAATAAGTAAATTAAAGGGCCTAGAAATAAATGATTTTCGGATTACTCATACAAGCACTCTCACACACGCGCGCGCGTGTCTGTGCGTGTACTGAGTTATATTTCCCAAATTTCTCTTTATAAAATAAAAACTACCCAATTGATTAATGCCTCATAATTTGCATTTTTGTTTCGACTTAGTGCCTTCTTACTAACTTTTCTTGCGTGCGTGTTTACGGAAATAGATATCTCCATTACCTAAATTTAGGAAGCCTAACACCGCATTTTATGTCCGCTCTACATTGCACAATATATTATTTTTCTTTTGACATTACGTTAAAACTAACAGAACCAGTAGAAAAGAATACTTGTGTTACATAATTTAGTATTCTATTCTCTGAATTCAAAGACAGTCATAGATGACTTTGTCATGCGTACATCTGCCGTTGATAAGTAACAATTGAGTACTGGTGTCAATAAGATCAAGCCTAGTGTTTCCCCAAAATGAATAAACTATACTTATACTAGATATTTGCTGAATTGGTAATAGAAAAGTCACTAGAGCATCGGAAAAAGTAACTTGATTTATTTATTCGAGTGCCTTTTAGTTTACTTCAGTTCAGTTCCTCTCATCGACGGCGTTATTACCATTCATACTTCGAGAAAACTCGTATTATTCAAGTACTAGGGTCGACATACTTGACGGTACCATTCCCTACAAATTTTTTACCTTGTGTCTAAGCTAAAAGTTATTATTATGATATCATAAAAGCCCCACCTTATTTTATTGGGTATATTTCATTGTCAGCTGTTCACATCTAGCAGACTAAGGCGGCATCTAACAGACTAAAGCGACACTTGTTTACTGATCATGCATAAAGCCACGTTACTAGTTGGGGACTGATCCTTCCAAGTGCACCAATCACTACTGGTATCGCGTCCACTTTCTTCATAGCGCGAAAGCTGAACATCTCCCACTTCGATTCATCATTAGTGTCCAATTTTCCTTCTTTTTCTTTAATCCTGTGGTAGCCAGGGTGTGCTGAATGCGTGGTCAGTCGAAGAATCTCATGGAAGGAACTTTGGGCTTGGGAACAAGCAAGAACATCCTTCCTGATCAAGTCTACATTCGACGTTCTACGCTCACCGGCGAACTTAGTCCGATGGAACATAAAAACAACCGATGAATGTGGATGCGGAGAGAAAGCGACGGTGAGACATGTTCTGTCAAGCTGCAGACTAGCACTAGAAAGGTATGCATCATCATCCTAACATCCAGAGTTCAAATTCCACCGAGGTCGACTTTACCTTTCATCCTTTCAGGGTCAATAGGCTAAGTACCTGTGAGACACCGGGGTCGATATAATCGAAACTATCCTCCTCCCCACAAATTTCACGCCTTATGCCTTTATTATAAAGGATTATTATAATTACTGTGTTTGTTAATAATAATAATAATAATAATAATAATAATAATAATAATAATAATAATAATAATAATAATAATGCCAACACTATGGAATAACAACAGAAAAAAGATGGTATAAACACACGCCAGAAAAGGTCACAGAAAACGAGAAAGCAACCATACTCTGGGATATGCCAATACACACAGATAGGGAAATTAAGGCAAATAGACCAGATATAGTTGTCAAAGATCATGAAGAAAAAAAATGCTTTCTAATTGATGTATCAATACCAGCAGATGACAACGTTTCCCTAAAAGAAATGGAAAAACTTTCAAAATACAAAGACCTGGAAATAGAGGTAACTCAAATGTGGAATCTAAAAACAGAAACAATTCCTATCATAGTAGGTGCCTTAGGTATGATAAAAAAATATTCAGACAAATACATAACAAAAACACCAGGACTTACAAATATATATAACATACAGAAAATTGCACTACTGGGCACTGCACACATCCTACGCAAAACACTTTCAATACAGTAACCACAAGAGCATCACAGCAAACCACAGCACATACCCAAGGCACACAGAGCTGCGTTCGGTAGTGAAGTGAAAGCACGTTATAAAGATAAAACTACTGAACAATAATAATAATAATAATATAATTCTTATTGTTTACCAAGATAATAGATATTGCAATATCTGGGGACGCATAAGTGACAATGAACTAGAAAAGATTGAAAAGTACAGACTACTAAAAGACGAAATTGCAAGAATGTGGACTATAAGGAGTTGTATGGGCAATCGGAACACTATCAAGTTCAAGAAATATGTCAAAGAAATGGGAATTGACATGAGAGCAGAGCAAGCAAAAACCTGCTGTGTTGGGGATAGCTAGGATTTTGAAATTGGTACTTGGATGTTGAATGTCTCCCACGATAATTAACAACTAAGTAACAAAGCTTATAATGTGTGGAAAAAGACCATGTGAGACGTCTAACAGCAGGCTGCTGTCCGCTTTCACAAAATCTACCAGAACAGACAAGACCGAACGTTCTGAGAAGTAAAGTAACAACAACAACAACATTTTAAAAGGATTGACATAACTCTTCACAAACGTAAATAGACAATACGAAGAGTGCGGTGAGATTGCAATATATATTTTATTGGCTAAACGATATTTCGACAGCTAGCGTGTCTTTGTCGTGTTCAAAAGGAAAAGTGATAAAATTTCTTAATTATAGAAATTCAAATGCAAAATATGAACGAGAGCAACCAGCGTCTCCTAGTTGATGGAATGAAATCATCAGTCTTCAAATTTCAAGTTTACAACTGGCATAAAGTAAAAGAAAGAAAAAAAATAGAAAAAAGAAAAGAAAAGAATAAAGAAGGAGAATATTTAATCAAACAGTTTTGTGTAAATATGATGTCATTTTATTGATTCCTCCAGGGCGTGATGTTAATAACCCGCAAGCATTTCTCCTGGTGCATTTTGAGTACTGAAAGTGTAGCACATTCAGAATATTTTCTGAGAATATGCAGTTTCAAGTCTTTTTCAAAATTGCAGTCGTTTGATGCAAGATATTCTGTCGGACATTGTGCCTGACGTCATATCTATGCCCAATGAATCTTTTATTTAATTGTTCCATTGTACAACCAACATAAATCAAGTTGTATTTGTGCATTCTGCTGCATACACCAAATTGGAATCTCTACACGTCCCACCTTCCGTGTAAATCATAACATTTCTGTTATGTTTCCTGGTGGAATTCACTTGACTCATGTTGGCGCACAATGAACAGGGCTTAACGCTCTTGCGGCTGTCTTTCAAGGTACAGCGTGCAGGAACTCCAATATTAGTTTTCTTGGAGTCAGAAGAAGAAGTTAATATTTCTCTTATACTTTTATTCCGTCTAAATGCTACAATAGGCAGCTGAGGAAATATTTGCTTGAAACGAGGATATCTTTCCGCAACATGCTGGTAACTGTCACGTAACACTTTTGAAATGTCAGCAAAATTTCTGTGCCAGTTAATCACTAAAGGAATTCTGACAGATATTGTACTCTGCTTGGTAAAATTATGCGGGAAAGTTTGACTTCCTTTGCTAATCTTAGCTATGCCATTTGCTATTTCCTTTAATCGTGATTCACTGTAACCGCCTTTGACATAACAATATACAAAAGCATTTGCATGTTTCCAGTATTCCCCTATGTCAGTACAAATTCGTTTTATCCTCAAAAATTGGGATTTGGAATTTGAACGAATTATATGATGTGGATGATCGGAGTTGTGGTGGAGGTAAATGTAGGATGACGTAAGCATGCAAAATAACTTTGTTACTATTCTGCATCCAATAAACTTAATTTTTGTTTTCAAAAACTTAACGCTACTTTTTGAAAAACTAGACGTAAATTTTATGTTGGACCTGAAGCCATACCTTTTTGCATAACAGTCACACAAATGCAAGAAATCAATTAAACTATCTTGTGATCCTTCCCAGACAAAAAAGACGTCATCAATGAACCGTAGCTAGAGTATTGATTCATGACCATGTTGGGATTTCTATGTCATCAGTAACTGTGTCTCGAATTTCATCATGAAGACAGTTTTGTTGAGGCACCTCGTACATTTGGGTTGACCATCAGCGTTAAGAAAACTGAAGTTTTATTTCAACCAAAACCTGGGACACAACATATTTATTATTCCAATGTAATAATTGACAACAAGCCACTCAAATGGGTCAAATATCTTGGAAGTATAATAAACTTTAAGTGTACTCTTGATGAAATGAATGTTAGAATGTATAAGGCTACATATGCATTTGGAAAAGTTTCCCATCGTTGGTGGGATGAATACTGTGTCAGTTTGATGGTTAAAACAAGTGTATACAAATCTTGTATTTTGAGCGCACTGTTTTTACTCCCTACTACAGACATATAAATAAACTTTAAAACCTCCCCATGTGCTGTCTGCGCAATATCTGCAAGACTAATGGAAAGATAAGATATCAAATGTTACAATTTTAGACGATATGTTGTTCGAGTGCAAGATGATTGCATTCCGAGAGTTCTTTTGTACGGCCAAGTGGAGGGATTCTATGGTAAAAGAAGACCCTTCCTTAGGTGTAAGTTGAAACAATCAGTGGAATCCCTTATAGCTTAATTTATCAATTTGAGAAACTTATTGCCTAGATCGATGTGAGTGTTGTAAAATGTGACATGATGCATCTAGACAATTTGAGATGGATGAATAAAATAATGAAAGGATTATATCCTGCAATCAATAGACACATCTGTCCGATCCCAGGCTCAATCTAAATCATCATTGTCCCCAATGTGACTTCATAGTAAAATCCGTACTTGGATTCAAATTACATTCACGCATCCACTGCAAATAGACGAAGCTTCTTTTTTTTTTACTTTTAATCCTTTCTTTTTTTTTATTCCTTTCCCGCAAAATCTCATTTCGTTGAAATCGACTGGACTGACCATCATCATCATCATCATCATCATCATCATCATCATCATCATCATCATCATGTTCTCTTGTTTCATAGATTTGACGTTAATTATGCATTTTATCGAACCATTACATGTGATCTACGATTAAGTGTTTTCGGTACAATTTGGTCTCCATATCTGTTATATTACATTGTCGCATAATTGACATGCTTTCTAAAAGTGTACTAATACCAAGGTTAAGCTCAAATTTTTCAAAAAATGTCTTCAAGTTTTCTTTTTCACTGTTTCCAAGGCATCAGTAATAATCGGCAGTTGTCATAACCGTGTTAACTTCTCTGTTCCCACACTTGAATATTTCATATTTTAAGTATGTGCAATGCTCTATTCTTCCTTTTTCATTTCTTTCTATATTATGTTTAAACGAGAATGCCTCATCGATTCAATGCATGCGTTTTTCTTGTGGACAAAAGGCATATTCAGTCTGCTGTGTTTTATTCTAGTTTTGCCTTGAAAAGGTAAGTTTCATCACAATCCTAATACAATATTTTCGGAGGTTGCATTTGTAATCTCACAAAATGGTTATTGCTTTTTTTTTATGTGCATGAAAAACAAAATTTCCTGCAAGAATTTCTGTGAACTATTGCAACAAACTTATGCCTACCATTTATGCATTAAAAAAATCTTTCTGGGGTAGTTATGCAAGTTTCGATACAATATAAACTATAGTTTTTCTGAATCATAGGATTTCTTGTTTTGGAGCGGGCAGGTTTGTGGGCTTATTGTGCTTTTGATCCCATCTACATAGAAAAACTTACTATGTCAAACTCTACGCAAAGTTCTCCTAATGGGGTTACCAGTTTAATCACCGACACGCCGGCAAAAAAAATCTTAGCGGCATTTCATCAGTCTTTATGTTCTGAGTTTAAATTCCGTCGAGATCAACTTTATCATCCATCATTTTTGGTTCGATAAAATAAGAACCACTTGAGTATTTGGATTGATGTTTTCGACTTATTCTTTCCGCAAAATTTCAGGCCTTGTCCCTATAGTAGAAAGTATTATTATCATTATTATCGTTTTACTTCTCAGAACATTCGGTCTTGTCTGTTTTGATAGATTCTGTGAGAGCGGACAGCAGGCTGTTGTCAGAGGTGTCACAAGGTCTCTTTCCCCACGTTAAAAGTTTTGATACTTGGTTGTTAATTGTCATGGGAGACATTCAAACAAGCTCAAAATCCTAGCTGTCCCCAACAGAGCAGTCTTTTGGCTTGCTCTGCTCTCGTGTTAATTCCGATTTCTTTAATATATTTCTCGAACTTGGTTGATAGTGCTCCCAGTTCCCCTACAGCTACTGGAATGACAGACACTCTCCGCACAGTCCACATTCTTGCAATTTCGTCTTTTAGTTATCTGTACTTTTTTATATTTTCTAGCTATTTGTCACTTGTGTGCATCTCCAGGTACTACAATATCTATGATCTTGGTTTCTTTTTTTCCTTCATCTACCACAACAATATCTGGTCTCCGAGCCTCGATTAGGGAGTCACATTGGATTGTAAGATCCCACAGTACCTTGTTCTCGGTGACTCCTGGCTCATGTTCATACCATTTCTGTGCTCTGTTCAAGCCGTACTTTTCACATAGCTTCTAGTGGTCGAACTTAGCCACGTTATCGTGCCTCCTTTTGTAGCGCTTTTGGGCCAGCTTGATACACACGCTCAGAATATGTGAGATTGTTTCGTTTCTGCTGCCACACATCTTACAAAGGGGTGATTCCCCACGCTTATCTATTTAGAACTAGGTGTAATTAGTTCTCAGAGCTTGTTTCTGGGCGCTGCATAGCAATGCCTAAGTGCATCTGTTCAGATCACTTTTTCCTAGCCATCTCCGAGTGTTGATTTGTCTGTCCCTTCGATTTCTCTAAGGTATTGCTCATGTAGAGGTTTCATTTTCCATTTGTTTATTCTTTCTTCTTCGTCTTGTTTCTTATATGTCTGTGGGTGCATCACATATTCGGTAGGTATTATATTGGTGAATTCTAACGGCGGTAAGTAAGGATTCACTCTGCTGTTTGATGTACCATCCCAGAATATTCTTCTCGTTGCATTCTTCTTCTTCTTCTTCTTCTTCTTCTTCTTCTTCTTCTTCTTCTTCTTCTTCTTCTTCTTCTTCTTCTTCTTATTATTATTATTATTATTATTATTATTATTATTATTATTATTATTATTATTTTATGTTTGACTTTTGTTTTGCATTTGTACAAGTTGGATCCAAGTTTCACCCAGAGACCTCAAGAGACAACAAGTTAGAAGTTCATGTAGGTGTTATGCCTAGGGTACCATATATTTGGATTTGTACAGTTTTGTTCAAGTGAATGTTTAAGAAACCATAAGAAAATTATGTTTGCTTTAAAATTTGAGATCACATAGACAGTATTTTACGTAGGATATGGGCAGTTCCCATGAGCACTATCTTTTGGACTTCAGCCATTTTGGGGTTTCCTGGTATCTGAGCTAGGTAGTAATCAGCCCGTTTCGCTGTCATTCCCAGGGCACCTATGACAATAGGTATTGTTTTCGTCTTCAGATTCCACATTTTGCTAATTTCTATTTCAAGATCTTTATATTTGCTCAGTTTTTGGTAGGTCTTGACAGATACGTTTATATCAATTGGGACAGTCATATCAATGAGGAGGCATGATTTTTGTCTGAAGTCTTTCAGTATGATGTCTGGCCTATTTGCGTCTATCTTTCTGTCAGTTTGAATGGTGAAGTTCTAGAGGAGTGCAATGTGATCATTTTCAAGTACTGGGGGTGGTTTGTGTTCCCACCAGTTTTTATCATGGGGCAAGTCCAGGTTTTTGCATATTACCCAGTGAATATATTGTGCAGCTCTATCATGCCTGTTGAGATACTCTGTAGGCGCAAGCAGACTGCACATGGAGACAACATGATCGATGGTCTCATTTTGTTGTTGGCATATACGACATAATGGGGAGCTGCCGTTCTTTAATATGTTGGCCTGGTAGTTCTTTGTAGGTAGGCATTGATCTTGGGCTGCTATGATAAACCCCTCTGTTTCTGATTTCAATCCAGAGGCCATTAACCATTGGTGGGTAAGGGCTTTGTCAATATCTGCATTATTCGCTCTCTTTGGGTATTTGCCATTGAGAGGTTTTCCATGCCATTTTTCAGTCATAATAGCTAAGGCAGCAATTTTAGCACGGGTTTTCAAGCGCTTAGCTTTTTCTGTAGGTGTTTCTAGTTCGTCTAATTCTTGAATTTGTTGCAATTGGAATTCATTTAGATATTCCTTTGCCTGTTTTGTTACTGAGTAAGATGCTTTCTTGCTTTCATATTTTAAGACAAGTTTTAGCATCCAGTCCTCAGAGTTTTTCATATAGGCGTCTAGGCCAATTGTGGCTACCTTCATTGATAATGCCAGCTGTAGTAGTCCTCGACCTCCCTCTTTTCTTGGCAGATAAAGACGTTCTATATCTGCCTTAGGGTGGTGCATTCTATGCATTGTCAACAGTTTTCGTATTTTTCTGTCAACATTACATATTTCAGTAATTGACCAGTTAACGATGTTGAAACTGTAAGTCACGACTGGTATGGCTAGAGCATTGATCGCTTCGATCCTGTTTCTCGCGTTCAGCTCTGTCTTCAGTATTGCTCTCACCCTGCGATAACATTCTCTTCTGATCCTTTCCCTCATCACTGAGTGCTTGATATTGTCCCCTTCAATTACCCCTAGGTATTTGTAGCTCTCCGCTGGTTCTAACTCTTTTATGACATTTTGCTGGTCAAGGTTCACATTAGATGTATTTGTCATTTTTCCTTTGATAAAGATAGCTTTTGCACATTTATCAAGGCCAAATTGCATCCTGATGTCATCACTGAATTGTTTAACAATCGCTAGTAGGCCTTTGAGTTGTTGGTCATTTTTTGCAAAGAGCTTTAAATCATCCATGTAAATGAGATGATTTATATTTTTATCAAATATTTTATAACCATACTGTGCATCATTGAGCAATTTTGAGAGCGGTATTAGGGCTAGACAGAAGAGGAGTGGTGATAGTGAGTCACCCTGGAAAATGCCACATGAAATTCTTACATCTCCAGCATTTAGAGATTCATTGTCATTGTTCAACATCAGTGTGGTTCTCCATGATCTCATACTTACAGATAAAAAGTTTCGCAGAGTAGGAGCTATTTTATACATTTCCAGACATTTCCTAATCCAGCTATGTGGTAGGCTATCAAAGGCCTTTTTATAGTCTATCCAGGCTATTGACAAGTTTTTGTGTCGCTTGTGACAATCTTCTAAGATCATCTTATTGATGAGTAGCTGATCTTTACAACCATAAGATCCACGTTTACATCCCTTTTGCTCATTAGGGAATATGCTACTTTCTATTAAAAAACTATAGGTGTACTCGGTTAGGACAGATGTTAGCGTCTTATACATTGTTGTTAAGCAGGTTATGGGGCGATAATTTTTTGGTTCGTTTGTTTCCTCATTTTTTGGAAGCAGGAATGTTAAACCATTAACTAGCCAAGAGGGCATCAAACTAGGATTTTGCAAAACATCGTTGTAAAGTTTTGTTAGCAGTTCATGGTTTTCTGGGAAGGCATTCAACCAGAAGTTAGGAATTTTATCCTTTCCTGGAGACTTCCATTTGCTTGACCTCCCGAGAGCAGATCTTATATCTTCTACCCTGACCCCCTCCCACTTTTGCTCCTCTAAGGAGTCTAGGTCTGTAGCTATTCTATCAATCCAAGGGGCCTTTTCATTGTGTGTTTTATCTTCTGCCCAGATTTTATTCCAAAATTCTTGCACTTCTTCTTTTGATGGGACAGACTTTATTGTTACTGGTGTTTTCCCTATCTTCCTGTAGAAATTTTTGGGGTTATTTTTGAACATGTTATTATCTCGGAAGAATTTAACACGCTTTTCATACCTTGCTATGCGGGCAGCTTTAGCACATACCTTTTGCTTGATGGTTTCTATGGTGGCATCAATGTCAACTATGGTTTTCATGTTATATTTTTTCTTTAGTTTTTGGGTCTTTGTAGGTTTGATACTCTTGTCAAATTTAAGGTTTTTCAAACATTCTATGTCAGATCTAAGCAGCTTAATTTGGTGTTGAATGCGTTCTTGCCAAGAAGGCTTTTTGTGGGAGTGTTGTCTTTTTCTAATCTTTTCACCACATAGAATCGTTGAGATTCTTGCGGATGCATAGTACAGGTGGTTGAGATCTGTAATATCAACATCATTAGCTGAAATTATATCCTTAAGTGCAAGGCGGATTTTACCAATTATTTTCAGGTTTTGGTTAGAATTGCGAATTTTGGGGAGAGTGTCGCGTTCATTCATACTAGTTTCTTTAATTTTCAGCCATTCAATCATGATTTGATTTTTTAGATCATGTAGTTCTGTTGCGTCGATTTCTGTATGACTTCCTTCATCTATTTGATTTTCACCTGCCTTAGTGTTTATGGTTGGTTCAGAGAGTATTTTATTTTGCCTATCAGTTACCTTAACTCTTTCAATTATTACTGTATTTTCATCAGCCTTGGGCTGGTTTATAATTATTTCCTCTGTAGTATCTTCTTTAGCTGCAGTTTCATTCTTTTTATCCTTTACTGCTTGCTTAATTTGGTCAATCTCTACTTCAGTTAGTAATTTTTTTTTTATAATGTTTCTTCTGACGTTGGCAAGTTTATTACTGTCTATGTAGGGTCTTACTGCAAGGTGTTTCTGTCTCCAGTTTAAGTAGGTTTGTACAGTATTAGATTTATCTGTAGGGAAATATATGGCACGGTAGAAGGCTCTAAGAACTTCTTTATTATCTTCCCTAGACCATTTTTCATTCTTTTTCTTTTGGTTATTTGATGACGAGCATGGATGGCCATCTGTTGGAATATTCCGGTTGTGGGGTACTTCCAGCTCCTGTGTGTCGGGAAGATTTGAACCAGTAGCAGATTTCTCGTCTCGGATCTGGTTCATTATCCGAGTAAGTGGTCCTTTATAATCCGGTTTATGACCATTGCGGTTTATATTTTGTTTTATTAACAGTGAGGCATAACAAGCTTCGACGTTGACGCTAGGGGACGGATCTGTCTGTTTAGGGTAAGTTTTTTGAGACAACACCGTCTCCGAGCTTTCGTGACGTAGCTTCTTAAGGCTAGCAGATCTATTTCGAGTGAGTGGCCCTTTGTGATTCGGTCGATAACCACTCTGGTTTGTGATCTGCCTTGTTATCATTGAGGCATGACGAGCTTTGGCGTTGACATTCGGGGACGGATTTGTCTGTTTAGGGTCAGTTTTTTGAGACAACACCGTCACCGAGTTCTCAGCATGTAAACATTGCTCGTAGCGTAGTTTTTTAAGGCTAGCAGATCGGTATTCATCTGTATTTTTTTTGTTGATAGATTTATCTCCAGGCATAGTGTATTTTTGTGTGTGTGTGGCGTTTTAAACTTATGAATGGTTCACTGTCTGTATTTGTTCACAAAATGAAAATAAACAAAGAAGAAAGAAAAAAAGTTTTGGTTTTGCTTCGTTTGTGATATGTGTTTTCGTATCCGTAAGTGTGTCCTGTGATTTTTACGTAGTTCTGTAAACATTAAGATGCATGTGTAGTTCTATGGGTATCAAAACGTATATATCATTGTGTACACGTTCAAGTGTATGCGTAATTATTCAATATATGTACTTACTATTTTGTTCCATTTCTTTTTTTTTATATAGTTTGTAAACTTTCCGGTGTTGGTTTTGCGTGTGTGATCGCACGTGTTTCATTGAGACATCGTGCATAGGAGGTCCTGTGCTTTGTATTGCAGTGAAACTTCATTTTTTAAGAATAAAAAATATTCTTAAAAAAATTATCTTCGTTAAAAGACCGCTTCCTTCAAATCTTCCACCGGTTCTTTTGGCTAATTCCATCGATGTTATTGGATTAGATATGTTTTTGTATAGGGAGCCCGGTGTAGCACATCCATGTTGTTATTCAGCCCGGTGCTCCTCCTTTTATTATTATTATTATTATTATTATTATTATTATTATTATTATTATTATTATTGTTCAGTAGTTTTATTTTTATAACGTGCATTTCACTTCACTACTGAGGGCAGCTCTGTGTGCCTTGGGTATGTGCTGTGGTTTGCTGTGATGCTCTTATGGTTATTGTATTGAAAGTGTTTTGCGTAGGATGTGTGCAGTACCCAGCAGTGCAATTTTCTGTATGTTATATATATTTGTAAGTCCTGGTGTTTTTGTTATGTATTTGTCTGAATATTTTTTTTATTATACCTAAAGCACCTACTATGATAGGAATTGTTTCTGTTTTTAGATTCCACATTCGAGTTACCTCTATTTCCAGGTCTTTGTATTTTGAAAGTTTTTCCATATTATTATTATTATTATTATTATTATTATTATTATTATTATTATTATTCAGTAGTTTTATTTTTATCACCTGCTTCCACTACACTACCTAGCGCAGTTCTGTCTACCTTGGGTATGTGCTGTGGTTTGTTTCGGTGTTCATATTTTCACTGTATTTAAAGAGCTCTACGTAGGATGTGCGTGGTGCTTAGAGGAAAGATGAATGCAACAGACTTCCACATAGTCCCCGTGTATGAAATTGCCATCCCAAGGCTTTGGTTTATCCGGAATCAATACTATAAAAGGCATCTATGATAAAAGACATTTGTTCAACAGTTCACGTGGTAGATTCGATCTTAAAATCCCAGTTGTGAAGCAAACTTCCCAAACTTGTAACTGGGGACATTTATAAAATGATTCCACCGTAATCAACTCAGCGGAGAAGGGGCATAAAATAACTATCCCAGATGTTTTGGTTTGGGCCAGTGTGAGATATTCTTCTTCTTCTTTTTCTTCTTTTTCTTCTTCTTCTTCTTCTTCTTCTTCTTCTTCTTCTTCTTCTTCTTCTTCTTCTTCTTCTTCTTCTTCTTTTTCTTTTTCTTCTTCTTCTTCTTCTTCTTCTTCTTCTTCTTCTTCTTCTTCTTCTTCTTCTTCTTCTTCTTCTTCTGCTGCTGCTGCTACTGTTGCTGCTGCTGCTTCTGCCACCACTACTACTACTACTACTACTACTACTACTACTACTACTACTACTACTACTACTACTACTACTACTACTACTTTTCTTCTCGTTTCTACATTTTAGACTGGGTCTGTTTGATTAAACGAACAAAACTCATACGTAACTAATCTCTTCCTTGTGGTGTCTCTGTAGATAAAAACTGAACTACGAAAGCAAATAAATCAAAGTTTCAGCTTCAAGAGAATCCGAGATGAAAGAAAGTGATATGCTTAGAATAAAAACAACTTTGATACACTGCAATAAATTCCATCAGCAAATCAAACGAGTATTTGTTTCTTCATCTATTTCAGTTGCCGATGCTGTGTCACGAGGTTTTCCATTGTTATTTTCTTGGCCTTGTTGTTTTCATATAAAGCTATCTTACAAGCTCTAAAATATACCTACTGGTCTACTGACCAATTTTATTATGAACACACACTCAATGTATTGCTTTTCTCGTGTCTTTCATCTTCCCCGGGAAATTTATTGTTTTCTCTCTGTTAAGCGATAATTAGTTCCTTAAAAGAAACAACATATCTTTGCCTCATGACAAACGAAAGGCTATTTGAGCAACCAGAAATGATGAAAGAGAGGAAATACGCTTTCATTCTTTATCAAATAACCCATGTGACTATAAAAAGGGGAAATATTATTTATTGTTTTTGTCTTTCTTTTGTATCACAACGTCAGTTTACATTGCACGCTAACTGTATTGATTTACCCAGCAACAAATAAATCTATTAACATCACCTTAGGATGATTTGTATTATGTCGTGGTTATTAAAAGCCATTCTTGTAAGTATTTAATATCAACTTTTTCAGCAGCAAAAGAATATTGTATCGATCTCTGGCGCGAAAAAGCAAATTTGACCCCAGCAGGATAGCGAATCAGAACCGAGGAGTATGTAGCTAAATAGGGTAATATATATATTTCAGAGTTATACTACAGAGACTCACCTGAACGTCGTTATTTATCTGTTCATATATTCAGTATTGAGTTCCTCCAGATATTGCAAGCTTTCATAGATACAGTAGGAAAGACGTGCTGTTTTGATGCTCACGCATTTCCAAAGGCAACCAAATAATATTAGATAGGATGTCGTTATCTTTCTCGGATAGTCTCTGTAGGTTTACCAGTTAGTGTGAAAGAAATATCCATAATGAAATGGAAAAGCCTGATTTTAGATATTCTCGTTATGAATAAAATATGCATTATATATCTGAAAAATTATTCAAAACATGTGGTGAAATAGGAATGTCTAAGCTATAAAAAAAATGATTTTCGAACGATGGGAAAGGTAAGTTTAACACAAGTAGTTGTTTCCATCTTTCAATTTTCATATTTATAAATAAAATTTAGTAAACTACTGTAATGTCCCTGCACTAACTAGTTCTCTAGACATATTTTAGGAGTGAAATAATTACAGCGTAGTTAAGACATCTCATTGTTCATTAGTTGCACTGAACCTAAATATTGACAAAAATACAAAAGCATTTCACTATTAAGAACTCTTTTTATAAAAAGTTGATTTCATGTGTTTATGTGAATGCAGTCTCCACAGAATGTTTTAAGAAGGACAAAGGAGTCACACGGAGCCAACTGTGAAACACTTTCACTTCACGTTACAATTGGAAATCCCTTCAGATATTGGTCAACAAACAAGGAAATTTTTATTAATCTGTCCAAATTAATGCAGAATTAATGCAAGAATCTGAAAACGGTTCAATGACTCGAGGCATTGTTGATAAAACTCACTTATATATCGAGAGATTAAAAAAAAACTGTGTCCAACAGAGATTAAATTAACAAGCTACATTGCCCCATCGCAGATCTAAAATATTATCGCCATTGTAGGAAGTTTCTTCAGAACAATTTCTAGATACCTAATTGTCACAGGTCAAACACTAACATAATTAGGTAAATAAGGTACAATGATAAATATAATATTGGACGTGGTTACCTCACCTACATTACAGTAGTTGAAATTCATTTTGATCAGCAGCTTTTTGATCGTCTAATGCGGCTGTACCAATATGAATCTGCTTTACTACAGTGTTGAAGACATACTATCATCTTTTATCATTCACGAAATATCGTCTAATAAATAACTCCTATTATACTCAACCCCGGAAACCTATATATGTCTATGTGTAATATACATATATACACACATATATATATGTATGTATGTGTGTGTGTGTGTGTGTGTGTGTGTGTGTGTGTGTGTGTGTGTATAAGAGTGTATAAAAAATTATACACGGAGAGAAGACCACCATGTGAACTTCTTATATGCTAAAAAGGGCAGTCAAATCCCAAACTTTGAAAAAACATTCTTTTTAATGGCACATTGCTTGTAGGCGAGCAGGATACATGAATCAGTAAAAATCCCAGTTAACTCTATATAGAGTATAGAGTTAGAGTTGAAATTTTTATTCATTCAAGTGTCCTGCTCGCCTACAAGCAATGTGCCATTAATACGGATGTTTTTTTCGTGGTTTGGGATTTGACTGCCCTTTTTAGCATGTAAGAACTCCACATGGTAGTCTTCTCCCCGTGTATCAACTTTTATACACTCTCATATTATAAGAATATTTATGTCTTCTGACTTTTATTACGCATGCTAACCACTGGTATAAATTATTTTAATAATTTTTACCCTTGTATTAATATAGTTATATATATATATATATATATATATATATATATATATATATATATATATATATATATATATATATATATATATATATATATATATATATATATATATATATATATATATATATATATATATATATATATATATATATATATATATATATATATATATATATATATATATATATATATATATATATATATATATATATATATATATATATATATATATATATATATATATATATATATATATATATATATATATATATATATATATATATATATATATATATATATATATATATATATATATATATATATACGCCATTGGACCGTGGGCTTATGGCGTAGTGGTTAAGATCGCGGGCTACTAATCCCAAGATTCCGAGTTCGATTCCAGACACCGACCAGAATAGTAATAATGATAATAATAATGATAATAATAATATCGAAAAATACCTTAGTAATGAGAACTCAGGTTCGAAATTCCCCCAAGACACCTGATGAAGGCTGGAGGGTATATCAGCCGAAACGTTGTGTTAACAAAAAACAAGATGAAGAAAAATATCCGTCAATTGTAAATAATGTACATAAATCCTCATCTCTTAAATATAGAACTAAATATGATTATCAAAACATCTAGATGAACAACAACCAAGAGAACAAGCAGGCTTTCGGGAGAACTACAGCACGATAGATTATATATTCACTCTGATCCAATTGCTTCAGCGAACGAATGAATACAGACAGCCTCAGTACGTCGTGTCCGTGGGCTATACTGACGGAGCTGGACGTCAGAAGCCCGGAAAGGAACTGTATGAAAACCAAGTTCATGCGGGTCTGAATATTCACCAATAGGCCGAATAGTGATTGGGGATGATGAAAAAGGGGTGGTGGAGGAATATATCTACCTTGGACTAGAGGTGAATATGTGCTGTGAAATGGAGATGAAGGAGATCTTGCGGAGAATAAGGGCCGGATGGAAAGCGTTCAACTCCATCGAAGATGTGCTCAAAGGAAAGCTAGAAAGGACAACCTCTCCAACCGCACAATTTCACCTGCAATTTTGGGTCACGACAAAGAGACAGGAGGAAAGGCTGGTCAACGAGCTAACTGCTCAAAGAGCCATGAAAAGATTGATGTTGGGAGTGTCGCTAAAAGAGCACATCCGAAGCGAAGCGATCAGAGAGAAATCTGGCGTGAGAGACATGATCACAGAATATAGAAGGCAGAAGTTTAGATGGGCTAGACAAGTCGCTCGGTTCACCGACAATCGGTGGACTCGAGCAGTTGTCGAGTGGTATTCCCGCAAGCGGAGGAGGCCTCACGGAAGGCCTCGAAAACGGTAGGTTTACGAAATACGACAAACGTTTGGAGCTACGTGGATGAGGAAGGCAGGATCTAGAGAGGAATGGACGATGTACTATGACTAGCACTGTCGAAACGAAGCCCGACAGTCAGTCTGGTGGACAAGTTGATCAAGGTGATACACTCACTCACACACACACACACACACACACACACACACACACACACACACACACACACACACACACACACACACACACACACACAGAGGCATATTTATATGTATGTTTGTTTATTTCACCGTTTCGTTTTCCTGTCTTGTTTTCCGTCCGCCACTACCCTCCACGAAAACAATTTACACACACACACACACACACACACACGTAGATACGTAAACCGTCCGCATAAATTTTACGATCTATGTATTTATGCATATGCATACATTCACACGCGTGTAAATATTTCCATGCACATACATACATAAATTCACATATACATATGCGTATATGTCAAGCTGTGTTAGTATGTTCATGAATATTGACATTTAGCTAGTTCATCGTTCCAAACACATGATAATATAACTATTTTTAGATGTAAAGCCGTATTTACGGAAATAATCTGTCCTTCAACATCTCTGCCGCCGCCACACTCGTCTTATAATAGCCATTATCTCCATCACCACTAGTAGAAGCATTAATATAACCACGACGTATATATCCAAACAGTCCAAAGAAATCGAGAATTCTTAATAATATAAACATAATAGTTATCTAGATTTTACATTTCTTAAAGATACTTCTCTTCTGTATAGCTCTCACTGACTCACCGTCTTTTTTTCCTTTTCTTCCATTTCTCTCTCTTCTTTTTGCTCTCTGTATCTCTCATTCTATGTCTTTTCCCCTTTCTACTTTTATCTCTCTATATTCTTCGCTATTTTTCGCATAATTAAACAATCTAAAGTGATAGCATCATTTTGTTTCTAGTATCATTATATTGAACCAAGATTTAGCTGAAGCATATTCTTTCCAACCGCATGTCCGTGTCAATGACCTACTGGCGCGTACAGAAGTATACATATATGTATGCATGTATGTATGTATGTATGTATGTATGTATGTATGTATGTATGTATATATATATATATATATATATATATATATATATATATATATATACACGCACGCATATATTCATACATACATTCACAACGTACGCCTGTAATATGTACACGAGGGCGCCAACACTTGCACATAATATAATATATATGTATATATATATATAATATATATATTTATACATATATATACATGCATGCATATATATATATGTGCGTGTGTGTGTGTATATGTGTGTGTGTGCGTATACATATGTGTATATATATATGTATATATATATATATATATATATATATATATATATATATATATATAAATAAAAATAAGAAAATAAAAAAGGGGTTTGTATGATAGTGTATAGAGGAATATATTATTTAAAAGAGTTGCAACTATATCTGTTTTTTATGTTTTATTTATATTCGTATAAAATTAATGTGGGATATAGAATATGGAATATATAATATAAATAGTAAAATGAAAAGAAGTATTGAATGTCTTATTGAATATATGAAATATTGAGTATTAAATATATATATAGGGGCTAGTATACTTTCCTGCTTTGTAGCAGTCATTAAGGGGTCTGACAAATGTACTTGTATGTATATACATATATATAAGTGGGTATAGATAGATAGATAGATAGATAGATAGATAGATAGAAAGCTAGATAGATAGACAGTGGGCATTCTTGGTACCTGGCACTTGAGATAAGTTGACCCTAGTAGGTTTTATGTGAGTGTCTTACTTGCGTACAACATGGCTAGCCCTTCTCAGTTGCGCTTTGACAAGGAGACTTTCTGTGCTGGGGACCACTGCTTCAACATCTGCAATTTGATCTGCAAATACCTGATAGGTGTGAATTCCAACATAAGAGACACGGCAAAACATCGAACGAAGAGAACTGTGCAGCTGTGACCTGCTATATCCTTACTTGTCGAGGCGATGAAAGAGTCCAACGTTTATATTAATATCCCCGTTTAGGATTTATTTACAATTAAGCTTCTGTTAGAGACAATATATTCCTTAAGATCTCAGGATCGTTATAACAAGTGACGGCAGTTGCACAAATTGCTTATTTTATAAACTTTCTTTAATTTGGTAGGCAATCTATTTCAATATGTGAAAAAATTGAAAAGTAATCTGGCACCAGAATGTGCTAAACAAATATATCTTTTACATCTTGATGTCGCATTAAATCATCTCTAACGTTTTCTTCTTGGAAGAACATGTCATAAACTTCTCCCCTTTCATCGCCTTCTGTCTCGCCCTCTAGACTGTCGCACATATTCACCTCTATGTTTGACGGCCATGATTTCCGCATGTATCTTTTATCCTTTTTATATGTTTCAATCGGTGGACTGCAGCCATGCTGAGGCACGGTCCTGGAGGGTTTAAGGAAATGGATCGACGACAGTGCCTACTTTTAAAGCCTGATACGTATTCTATTGGTCTCTTCCACTAAATTACAGTGATGTAAAGAAACCAACATCAGTCGTTAAGCAGTTGTGTGCGGACAAATACAAGCTCGAACACACACACATGCTCACTATATATATGCCTGTATATACACGGTGGGCATCTTTCAGTTTCTATCCGCCAAAACCACTTACAAGGCTTTAGTCAGCCCAAGATTATAGTAGAAAAACTTGGCGAAGATGGCTCGCAGTAGCACTGAACTAGATACTATGTGGCTGGAAAGCAAATTTCTTACCACACAGCCATGGCTGTTGACTTTCTCTTCGATATTATATGTAACTTGCACCTTTCTGCTGTCATAATAACTCGTCTTAGTCGTTTGTCTTATCTTATACTGTCTTATTTCCTGTCCTTATTCTTCTCTCATTCTCTGTCTGTGTTGTATAATCCTTTCTTTTGTTACTTCACTTCTTTAATTTTGTTTTCTTTCCATAGAGAATATTGGATAAATGAGAAAGTAAAATAAAAAGTATATTGCAAGCGATCTGCAGAAGCTTAAAATGAAAAATAAAAAATAAATAAAATCTGGACTACCTTCTTTCTGTCTTACTGTCTGCTGCTCCATAAAGATAAACGGGAGTTTTTGTTTCGCAAAAATGCCAAAATGTTTTCCTAGAAAATCAAATTATGATAAAGCGCAAGAAACTATACTTTAACATGCACCTAGATTGATAACAATTTTTATCTATCATAAGTAAAAACAAACTCTCTGCTATTTAAAGTGCTGAAAATTCATTTATGGCGCCAAGAGAGTAGTATCACTCTGAACATAAAATTTGAACGTTGAGTTGAAATGGAGCTGGCGAATGTCAGGCTTATGTGAGGGAGTCCTTAAACTTAGTTATATCAATGATTAAAACAAAAATGAAATATAAAACTATAATGGAGAATGCAATGAGCAAAGGCAGTGATTCGTTAATGGGGTAAAATTTTAGATGACAATGGAAGGTACGCTTGTCAATCTGTGGTGGGATACATACCTTTTTATTGAGGGGTTAGTCTGTGGGGTAGATCCTCGTCATGTCGTATGATTTGTTGTTGAGATTATAGAAGACAGAGTGTAGCGTGCTACTGGTGTTACTATCGGTGTGGTTGTTGTTATGGTTACTAGCATTGTTGTTGTTGTTGTTGTTGTTGGTGGTGGTGGTGGTGGTAGTGCTTGTGTTGTGTTCATTGTTGTTATTGCTGTGAGTGGTGTTGATGTTGGTGGCGGTGTGGATGTTGTGGTTGGTATTGTTGTCTGTGTGTGGGGTGCTGCTGTTATCGTTTTCCTCGTTGTTATTATCATCGCTATTGTTGTTATAATTGTTGTTGTTTTCGTTTCGTATGTTTGTGTTGTTGTTATTATAATTGTTTGTGTTGGGGATGCTGTTCTTATCATTGTTGTTATTGTTATTGTCACTACTGTTGTCGTCATTAATATTGCTATTGTTATTGTAGTTGTTTTGGTTTTGTATGTTGTATTGTCTCAACCTCCGTCTTATTATTTAGAAGGTTTTTTTTTTTTCAATCTCAGACAGACGATCAATTTTTCTGACCTCCTGATATGTAACGAATTTCGGTGGTAACTCTACGGCATGCTTTTCATCCGTATCTATCTGTACCACACCGTATATTCCGGGGGTGTAATTGTTGTTGTTGTTATTGTCGTTGTTATTGTCGTTGTTGGTGGTGGTCGATATTGTTTGGATATGTGTATTGATACTTACCATGCTGAGATCGTTGTTGTTGCTATTTCATTCACTTGAGTTTGTTGTTAAAATATTTGTCTCAGGCATGGTTTACTCGATGGTATTCTTGTTGGATGTCTGTTACGAATCTGTCTCTTTCCCGTGGTGTAGTGGTGTTTATCAGTTCATGCAGTAGGACCCTCTTCCGTTTCTGATACTGGTTGATTTCTGGGTATATTTCCTTTTTGATGTTTAGTAATATCGTGTGTTTTAGTTTTCTTGTTTGATGGTCTGCGAGTCCTAGCCGCTTGAAGGCCGAATTAACAGATTTCGTGTATAGCCTGGGGGAAATGCATGTTTTAATGAAGTGGAGCTCTCAAGTAGCTACTTTGATTTCTAGACAGCAGAACACAGTGTTCTTCAGTGTTTTGCTAGCTTGGCCAAAGCTTATTTTATTTCGTTTTTGTATTTGGTTTGCAAGATTTTATATGTGAATTCGTGTGCTAAAGCATATATTATTGTGTCTGGAGAGAGATATCTTCTTTTAGTGCTTTATTATTAATCAACACACTCACCGATTCGATTTCCATTCATTTATTTAGTTTTTCTAAAATTTTCGTTGCGTCTTGCAAACTTGTCAATAGTCGTTGAATCTGTCCGTTATCATAGCTGCGGTCTTTTTGGTGTTTGTTTGTACGCATGTGTGTGCGTCAGTGTTCATGTGTATACGGGTATGTATGTATGTATGCATGTATGTATGTATGTATGTATGTATATATGTATGTATGTATGTATGTATGTATGTATGTATGCATGTATGCATGTATGTGTATGTATGCATGTATTGTGCATATTCATGTGTTTGTGTTTGTATGTGTGCATGTGTGTTTGAATGTGCGTGTCTCATTGTGTGTGCATGTTTGAGTGTGTCTATGTGTATAGGTGTGTGTGACTATGTACGTGCGTCTGTTATATATGGATGTGTGTCTCCATATGTGTCGTTGTGTGTGTGTATATGTGTATGTGTGTGCTTACCTGTCCGTATTACCTATGTACCTATCTATCTATTTATCGATATATATATATATATATATATATATATATATATATATGTGTGTGTGTGTGTGTGTGTGTGTGTGTGTATGTATATACATAACAGCCTACTAACAACTCTACCTATGTATATATATATAAACTGTGGGTATTGGGGTATGACTACCTTCTACATATATTTCCTATTTAGTACTGGGAATGCTTCATTTATGAGGACGTACTCCTGTATTTGTCTGAGTGTTGGGGACTTTGGGTGCTTGGGTAAAATGGCGATGTCAAGTTGACCCAGTGTGCCTCCACGATGGGCTTTTGCATATTGGTAAAGTATGGAGGACTGTTTTCTGTCCTCATATTGTCTCAAATAATCTACTAGGTGTTTCACCTATGTATATCATGTTCTTGTCTTTACAAGCACCCTCTATGCACACATACATACATAACGGATGCACGTCCATAGACACACGTAAACAAGCGTACACAAGGAGACAGAGCTACACACACACAAATACACGTGCACATACAAACACACAAACATGAATACACAAACACATGAATATGCAGAATACATACAAACGTACACACACACACACACACATACATACATGCATAGACATGCATACATACATACAGATGTGTATACACTTGCACACTGACGCACACATGGGCACAAATAAACAAAGAAACAAACAAAAAGAACACAGCTCCGATAATGAACAGAGTAAATGACTATTGAAAAGGTTGCATGCATTTGTGTGTCTGTGGTTGTCCCCTACCCCAACATCGCTTGACATCCGTTAATGGTGTGTTTACGTTCCCATGACTGATAGAACAAGTACCAAGCTTACCAATAATAAGTACTGAGGCCAATTTGTTTGACTAAAGGCAGTGCTCCAGCAAGGCCGCACTCAAATGACTGAAACAAATAAAAGAATAAAATAATATATATGTGTATGCGTTTGTGAGAGATCATATGAATTTATGTATGTATGTATTTATGTATGTATGTATGTATGTATGTATGTATGTATGTATGTATTTATGTATGTATGTATGTAGGTATGTATGTATGTATGTATGTGTATGTGTCTGTCTATCTATCTATCTATCTATCTATCTATCTATCTATCTATCTATCTATCTATCTATCTATCTATCGCAAATTATACGTTAGGTTTAATTGTTTTAAAACATCACAAATTTTTAGGGTAGATATAATTTAAAAAATGGGCCTAGTGTAGTACTAATACTCATTTTATCGAACACGAAAGGATAATGAAAAGCGAAGTTGACAATCGCAGAGAAAAGTTGCACAGACGGGGACGTAGTTATGAAGTTTGATTTCCAAGCATGTATTTTCGGATTCCGTGTCACTGCATGGCCGCAGCGGTGACAGTTTCCTGCCTTGGCCTGATCAGAGCCTTGTGACTGTGTTTCTTCTTGATATACCGTAATAGGTGTAAAAAAGTGCTCACCGTCATATAAGCGGTGTCATTCACTTCTGATTTTCTAGAATATATGTCCAGTTATGGGAGGAAATAAGATTGTTTGGGGGATTGGCGAAAGGAAGGACATTCTGACGGAGTAAATATGCTTTAATAAATGCGATCTGACTTAAGCAAAAATGGAAAACTAAACGTTAAAAGAAGACGACGACGAGGAGGACTATGACGACGACGAGGAGGTCTATGACGACGACGACGACGACGACGACGATAATGATGGTCATGATGATGATAATGATGGTTCTGGTGGGGTTGGTGATGATGACGAAAGCGACAAAGATAATAATGATGACGATAACAACGAAGACGAAAGGGACGAGTTCGACGCCGATGACGAAGGCGTTGACGACGATGACGATGATGATAACCACAATGATCGTAGTGAGTATGATGATGGGGAGGAACTGAGTGAAGAAATGAAGAAGGCTGAAGAGGAAGTAGAGAATGTGGAGAAGAGGGCATAGAAAATTAAGTGCAGTCGGCATTCGTACATATTAGTCTATACTGACTTGATGATACCAGAGGTGAAAGAGTAAACACGGTGCGATTTGGATAACAGAATCCTTTTTAGTCTTGTAATCACGATCCAGTTATTGACACTGTAATTCTATAGGTTACGAAAAATAAAATACTAAATAAATAAAATAAAATTCCAAAATACACAAAATAAACAACAATAATAACAAATTGCAGTTCATATATTTAGAAATGGTTGTCAACCGTATCAACTTCAGAATATGGAATATGGAGTGTATATCGTAAATACACACATACATACTTACGTACATACACACACACAACACACACATATATATTATATATATGCATATATATGTATATATATATATATATATATATATATATATATATATATATATATATATATATATATATATATATATATATATATATGTATGTATATATATATGTATGTATATATGTAGGTATATATGTATGTTTGTATGCTTGTATGTATATATGTGCGTACGTGCATGTGTGTGTATGTGTTCGTGTGCGTGTGTGCGTGCATGCATATTAGAGTATTTAAAAAGGGGAAGAAATAAAGCAGCTTTCCACGCAAACCGGAACGATTTCCAGACCCTTAAAACGCTATCTATTGGTCGGTATCTTAGCCAATAGATTCGAGTAAATGGTTATTTGTTTTCTTATTAGTATAATTAATATCTTGTCTGGATGTGTTATATATATATATATGTCTGGATGTGTTATATATATATATATATATATATATATATATATATATATATATATATATATATATATATATATACATATATATATATATATATATATATATATATATATATATATGAATATACCTGTGTATGTATTTATATGTATATATGCATATGCATAATGTATATATATGTGTGTATGTGGGTGTGTGTATGGGTGCGCAAGTTTCAGTACATGAATTCATGTGACTGCCTGCGTATTAAATGTGTCCATGAGCGTGTGTTTGAGTGCGCGTGAGAAGAGAGAGGGGGAGGGAGAGGGAGGGAGAGAGTGACAAAGAGTGAAAGAGAGAGAATGAAAGAGAGAGAGTGAAAGAAAGAGCGCGCGCGAGAGAATTACATTAACATTTTAATGGAAAAGACATTCATATTTATTTTTTTAATATACAATGGGAAACTGGTTAACTTTAGAAGACAGGAGATTGGTGGTAAGCCTTATGAAAGTGTCCCATTCTCCCACCCTACTTCTCAAGACCCTCCAAAAACAATTTCAACAAGCTTCAGGAAACCGTTTAACGATTTATCATACGTACGAAAAGTTTGTTCAGTCTGGTTTAGTTGGGTACTACTAGAAAAGAAATGTTTCATCTTTGATTAGGTAGATTTGAAACGAACATTTGCGATGTTCAACAAACAATACCATATAGTCCTTGAAAATTTACTAAACACCACACTTTGGAGACAGAGATGTTACATGAAACTTTGTAAATAAGTTTATCGTATTATTTCAGGGTGCGCCCACATCATGTCCAAAGTCGTGCAAGCATTGAAAAAATATCGGAAACGTGTTCGAGTAGAACGCTACCAGGTTTTAGTAGAAACGGCAAACGTTGAATCTCACATTATAAATCCGGTGGACTTTAATGACGACCTTACTTTTGTCACTTGCGCTCGTGCGAACCGATACACAGAATTTTGGTGGGAGAATGGTGATGTTAGAGAAAATAACTCTTGAGCATGAATGTTCCCCGCAGAAAAGTAATTTTTGCGTTTCTGTAATTGGAACATATTTGCTGATACTCATGCAGGAAATTCTGAAAAGTGCTTTCATTTCTTAAGTCCTGCAATATATAAAAAGTTTAACTGACAATATGAAGCGCGAGGTATTTTCTTAGTAGCATTGTGTACTTTGGCAGTTTACGTGAATTGTAAGCAATTTCTGTGATGATACGCTTCATAAAGATGGCTTGGAATATTTGGGATTTACAACACCTTCCTCGTTTGCCTGATCTAACGTCTTCTGTCTTCTTTCTCGTTAAGAGTAAGATGAAAGAGAAACCGGGCATCAAGTGAGTTTGTGACGTAATTTAACGCACGGTAAGATTTACAGATGTGGTGCCATCTATTTGCAAAAAATTCTGCATTAGAGTATTAAAAGTGTTACATAAAACAAACACACATACATACACACGCAGTTACATACACACACTCACATATAGAGTGTTTCCAATTGACTGTTCGGTAAAAAGTTAAGTAATCCGTATATGATAAAAACTAGTTTATTCATTGTGTTGAATAAAGGTTTTTCCACTGAAGTGTGAAGGTAATTTTGACACACCCATTATACAAACTCCAACACAGACACACGCACACATCTATATGAATGTGTGTGTGTGTGTGTATGTGTGTATGTGTGTGTGTGTATGTGTGTGCATGCGCACATGTACATGTAAGTAGATGTGTTGGTGACATGACAAAGGATTCTACATAGAGAGAATTGTGCAGAAGAAAGATGACGTACGGCTTGTGTAGGTTGTCTCTTCATGTATAACATGGTAATATAACAAACACAAAGGCCGTATCGGAGTGACATGTATGTGACATGTATGTGACTGAAAAAGTATAGAAATGCAAAGCGAAGAATGGCAATGACAGAAGTGTATAAAGAAAGCAGATTCGCCATGGAAGAAATAGAATTCGTTTTATATATGTATGCAGTAAACTGCTCAGTATGTCTCGACTGAGTGCGAAATAAGTAACAGTCTGAGAGATGCAACTTAAATCCTTCATAGACAGTCTCTCAAGTGCTTGTGAAGTTTTTGGCTTGAACATTAGTCTAGGGAAGAGAAAATTGATGGGTGAATGTGTTGAACACTCTCTAACCATAACCAGCAAAAACTGCAAGCTGGAGGTGGTTCACAACTTTATATACATTGGTTCCACCATCACAAGCAACGCTATAGTGTCTGGAAGCAACAGATGCTTTGGAAGAGCAACCTCAACGCTAGCTTGGCAGACAACGAAAATCTGGGTGAACAAATTGCAGCCTACAAAACTTTCATTCACACCACAGTGCATTATAGCAGAGATCTGTCGCATCTATTATAGAGAAGAGCAGTATCTCGAAGTCTTCCACATGCGCAGCCTGAGAGGGATACTGAACATCAAATGAATTGACCAAGTCACTAGATTTTTCATTCTACGGTTATAATGTCTTCGATAGCTGGGCCTTGTACACTGCGTTCTAGATTGGAGGATCTCAATGGACGTATTGCATGCTAAACTGATCTCCGGTAACGCAACACAAGCAAGAACGTCTCCTTTTTACTATCAAAGATTACTTGAACGTTGAAAAGTGAGAGGATATCACTGATGATCATTTCCGCAGGAGATTGGAACTATGAGAAGATTTAAAAAGATGTGGTCGGGAAAGACTGAGGCTTGCTAATGAAGAAAAGCAGAACCGAAGGAAAAGAACGCCGGGCAAGATTATGCTAAAAAGTCACTCGTCACTGGTGACAAATTGGAAAAAAAAAAGACCAAGAAAACTCTCTCGCATACGCATATGCCTATCCACATGCACACGCGCGCGCGTATGTATGTCCTTACGCCTATATGTATGTGTGTATGTATGTATGTATATATATATATATATATATATATATGAATAATACGAAAATGGAGATATTGAAGTTAATAACAGTTTATTATCAGCAAAATATCTATCATTATCCCTGACAGCTGTTTCAATTAGGTTCAGTGAAATTAAATAGGTATTAAAATCATATTTCTGAGGTTAATCTCTTCAGAGGGAGGAAGAATATACCCTTAGATATTTTATGTGTTAATTATTTGAATCATTATTGCAGACTGAATAATATTGTTTATGATTAGTGATGGTATATGTCTCGGCGAGGGGGTGCTAGGTTTGTTATGGGTAAGATATAGTATGCAAATATAATTATGGTAATAAAGAGTAATTCAATGGAGATTGAAGATTAAATTACAATGTGAATAAAGTTCAATATGAATGAGGTGAGGAATTAAATTATATTAGTAGATTATATGTAAAAGTTGAAAAAAAGACATCTAAAAAAATATTAGGCATTGAACCAGTATTACTTGGATGATACCCACCCTTCATGGGGCTATTATAATCTCTATTTGAATTATTTATACACACACACACACACACACACACACACACACACACACATATATATATATATATATATATATATATATATATATATATGAGCAGTTTGGGAAACTTGTTTCCCAACCACATGGTTCTGTGTTCAGTCCCATTGCGTGGCATTTGGGAAAAGGTCTCTACTATTATAGACTCGGGTCGGCCAAACCCTTGTGAGTGGATTTGGTAGACGTAAACTGAAAGAAACCTGTCGTCTATATATATATGTATATATTTGTGTGCGTCTGTCTGTCTGTGTTTGTCCCCATGTTATCGCTTGACAACCGATGCTGGTGTGTTCATGTGTTTATGTTCCCGTAACTTAGCGGTTCGGCAAAGAGAAAGACAGAATAACTACTAGGCTTACAAAAATAAGTCTTAGGGTCGATTTCTCCGACTAAAGCATTTTAAAGCGCAGTCAAATGACTGAAATATTTAAAAGAATACAAGAATAATATTTACCTCTATTTAACCATCTTACATCGTCTCTGATGAAGCGATATCCATAACATCCCAGAAACAGCCGTAAGACTATATCTATATTTTTTTCCTTATAAATGTCCTGCAAACTACTCACAGCCTTGGCTTTGTTATCTCATTTTGTCTAATATATATATATTTATATGATGCTAATACAAGTCCCACATTAAACTCTTCACTCGTATTACTATCGAACCAAGAGTTTAACTACAGTCTGTCCATAGCACTTACTTGGCGTTACATGCCACTCTTTGGGTCTACTAGATACCAATACCTCTCATATATGTATATATATGAGACACACATCAAAACATATCTTTACAAATATATACGTACATAGGTCCATGTACACCCATACAAACATGCACGCATACTGTTCTGTCCATGCTCTGTTGTCTGAATTTCAGTGAAAAAGCCTTGTTTCCGGGTTAGAAACTTACTCTTTCTCCGTGGGTGAAAAATTTGATTAACAAATCCAATCCATATCGGTTATCAGACGATATATTCCATTGTTTCCTAGTTATTTATGTGTTGCTCATAATTTAGAATCTACGTCCTGCAAATCCTGCAGGGATTTTTCGTTAACAGATTTCAGCAATATTTTCAACAACACAGAATGGATATAAATAGCTGAAATAAACATATATATTTAGTAAGATCTTAGTCAGTAATTCCATCATTTGTCTCGTAATCCAAGAGGCTAAGCGTTGTCATATTAGACAAAGTATTAATTAGGTTTTGGAACACATTGAAGGTAGTAGTTTATCGAATATTTAATGATCATCGAACAATATTAAATAAGGAGAGACAGACATAGAGGATAATCTATCAATCTATCTATCTATCTATCCACTTCTCTTTCCCCTTTTCCTTGATAGATGTGTTTCGTAATATATATATATATATATATACATATACAACTGAACCTCGGGAGAGGCATTATGTCGGTAATAAACACACGCACTGGTTCAGTCCTTTATTAATTTATATAGTTTTTTGTTAAATTATTTGATTGCACTCTTGCAATCTCTTCAGTAAGTTGTCTCTCCACTTCCATTTATTTTGAATGTATGATCTGGCGTTGTTTTGGCGTTGTTTCGAAACTGTTCCTGTATGAGCATGTGAGTGTGTGCAAGCTCGTATGTGTGCACGCTCATATGTGTGCACGCACTTATAAAGGACTGAACCAGTGCGTGTGTTTATTACCGGCATAATGCCTCTCCCAAGGTTTAATTGTATTTCTTTCAACACACGTATCCACATCAAGAATCTTGCACACGAAATACACATACGAAATATATATATATATATATATATATATATATATATATATATATATATATATATATATATATATATATGTATATATATGTATTACGAATCACATGGTTCCGGGTTTATATATATATAAATCTTTCGTTGTTTCTGTTTCTTCCTTCATCTATTTCCCATGTTTTCTTTGTACGATGCTTATAGTTCATTTCGTTCCTTCGGTGAGGCATTTTCCAAAATTGGAATGTCATTTCATTTTGTTGCTAGAAAGGCTATTATCATTATATACTGAAAATTTTCAGCACACATCTTTGGTTTCCTTCTCTTATCTCTATCTAAATTTCCTTTTTGATTGTCTCATATTTTACGTATACTGTGTTTTACTCTTATCTTTCTATAGTTTCCTGCTTTTATCGCTTACAGCCAATATTTTGGTGGCACCTCAGTTGCGATTTGCGATCGGTATCTTCAGAACTTCCTTGATTCTTTCTGTCATCACAGCATTGAACTTGTAGCTTGTAACCTCGAAGTCTTTTTAAAAGAATAATAATGATGAAAATTTTCCAAGAGTTGCCTGAGATTCCTCGGAGGTTCTAAGTTCATTAAGTTTTGTGATGAAGAATTAAAACCAACAAAAGTTTGTTTAAATTTATCCTCACTATAGCCGTTTTCCTTTTGTTAGTTCTCCATAATAGAACCCTGAATTTCATCATCACATGGTCATGCTTACTATTTACATCTGTAAATGTTTATGTTGTGCGTTTACTTCGGTTTTATACTGTTTTTATGCTAAGACAGTCTAAGACAATGCGATTTCAGAGTCTTTGGTGTGATCATCTGCTAGCATTCCCGTTCCCTATGTATGAGGCTTTATGCTTACCCAGTATATTTGATACTACCGTGTTATTATAACTATCATGCTCCAACACATGAAAATCCCTTTAATGTGCGATATCATTACATCAAGGCAGACGATTTCCCCTTGGTCACCTTGTGCATCCTTCAATTCTCAGTCATTTCAGTCGCCCTAGAGGATAAACATATCTTTTCTGTCTGTCTTGTTGATAACATCGTGAAATACTATAGAATTGTTCAGTGTATTTTGCTGTCATCGTCTGCTATTGGGGCAAAGAGATGTGTCCCTGTAATTGTAAATGACTATACCTTCTGGTGGTTAGTTATGAGGTGGTTTGATACTGGTTGGCGTTGAAGTATTTCATAACTAGGAACCCTACCTCATTCACAAGGTAATTCTTACTGCATTTCATTCCCAAGTCTGCATTTCTCAAATATTCTTACACCTGGTTCTATAGATACCGAAGTGGTGCCAAATGTACCTTTCCATCTTATATGTGAGATCTGGTAGTTTCCCGTTTCAATGTTCTTATATTTCATGTGCTTATATTTCTTATATCTATTGTTTAACTACCAGAAGCATATTTATCGTATCCGCCGACTGGATGAGAGATTAATGGCCCTTTACTTCATCATCAAAACTTTTCGCGGAGTAATTCTTTGCTTTTGGACGTCAGCAGAAGCAGTTTATCAGATTACCTCGATGAAAGCCATGTAAGAGATTTAGTAGAAAGATAAGGACTAGAAATACCTGTTTTCAAACGTAGTGCCACTATCTACAGCATCGTATTACCTCTATATGTTGTATGTGTGTATATGTCTGTATGTATATATATATATATATATATATATATATATATATATATATATATATATATATATATATATATATATATATATATATATATAAATATATATATATATATATATATATACATATATATATATATATTCTGTTGTGTCTGGGGAGAGTCATTCTCTCTTGGTGCCTTATAATTTAACACACTCACCAGTAAAATTTCAGATTATTTCTAAACTTTTTATTGCGTCATGCAACCTTTTCAATAGTTTTGACTCTGAAAGTCAAAAGTATTGTAAAGATTGCAAGACGTAACGAAAAGTTCAGAAAAATAAAAAAGGAAATAAGTGGAAATTTTTACCGGTGAGTGTGTTAAATTATAAGGCACGAACAGAGAATGACTCTCCTCAAACACAACAGAATATGCTTCAACACACGAACCCGCATAAAGATTTTTGCAAACCAAATCCAAAAACGAAATATATATATATATATATATATATATATATTAACTCGCATACATGCGCAATATATGTTTGTATGTATGTATGTATGTATGTATGTATGTATGTATGTATGTACGTGTGCTGCGTTGAGAAATATACTGTCTGATAAGTCATCGACCAGCTGTGTGAACGACCCTTCTTCTGATTCTAGGTTGAAGAGTTTAAATTCGTGATACGAAATGTTAATTAACCATCAAATTGGCTATTCTGTCTGCAGACATAGATTATTAATCAGTAAATGGTGACTTCCAGTTATATCAATTCAAAATGATTCTACATATCTATTTAATGATCATTTGTGCAGGATAGCCTGAAAAACGAAAATTATTTTAGACTTGAAAGAAGTAAATACAATATACTATTGTTACACTGAAACCGATTAACAGGACAGCAATATTCTCTGAAAGCTACATCTTATGGAATTCACTTCGCATTCAACAAATTTCTTTTTATTTTGTGTTTTCAGACAAA
This sequence comes from Octopus bimaculoides, assembly GCF_046866305.1. Taxonomy (NCBI): domain Eukaryota; kingdom Metazoa; phylum Mollusca; class Cephalopoda; order Octopoda; family Octopodidae; genus Octopus; species Octopus bimaculoides. The sequence goes on along the minus strand of NC_142929.1, from coordinate 26,718,473 downwards.
GCTATACAGATTTCACTGCATCGTTATTGGACATTGCAAGGTCATTGCTTTTCTATTAATTGATATGTCCATGATATTGCTGGAGAAACTGCATTTCCAATGAGTTCTTTATCTATGTAGCTTTGCTAAAGCCGTTATAGCTATTCCGTGCCTCTATTTTCAGTGCTGCATTTGAAACTCTGTAGCATCACACATTTCAAATTGTGTTTTATAAACTAGTGTTGCCATATTTACATCCCCATAAAAGAGCGGTTTGCAAAAATGAATTTCAAATTTGCAAGCAAGTCTCTATGGAGAATTGATAAAACATATGCTACCTAGGCGTAAAACTATAAAGGAATTTGAAGATCATTTGAGGTCTTACATTTGAAATATATCCATAAAAGAAACCCCTGTATCAACGGACGGCGGAGATTTTCAACTGTAAATTAACACGTACGTGCACGCAAGCACACATACATATACACACGTATATACATACACACATACACACACATATCTTTATGCATATGATTTGGAATCAAGAACTGGAAAGGACTGTTAGAAAATTATACGGTAGGGAGAAAGCAGATTTGGAATGGAAAAGTAAACCAATAGAAACTGAAATGTATCCAATGTGTGTGTGTGTGTGTGTGTGTGTGTGTGTGTGTGTGAGTGCATATTCGTTTAAAGCTGAAGATTCACTGCTTTTAGTGAAGCCCGTTTCATAAAAAGTTGGCAATGCGACTTCAGAGTTGTAGATATTTAAAACTCCTTAGAAATTGCATGACTAAGTAGATGTAATCGTTTCGGGAAATTGCAGAAAGCAATATCTTGAGAATATCGTCAAATTTCCTTAGGACTAACGCCATTCTTTCATTTCTATCAGTGCGACATAAATTATTAATAAATTAAATTTCATTAGCAAAGAATACTTATTCTTATTTCAATTTTGAACATGCAAGATATTTGTGTAATTTTATGCTTGGATGTCTATGACATTCTAACATATTGTATTTTATAGTTTAAATATTCAGTCGCAGCTTGTTCTTAAAATGTATATTTAGCGATCATGTACTGGGGTGATAGTTACTTTTTACACAAGTGAAAATGCTTCATTCCATCATCAGGAATTTTCAAATTTATTTCAGTTAAGATTATATGATATCGTTGAAATAGGAGAAACTAGGAGAGTGCTTGTAATGACAACAGACCTATATGTGAAAAATGAGTAACTATATAAGTATATTAGAATATCTATGTGTGTATATATGTGTGTATGTGTGTGTGTGAGAGTGTTTATTTGAATACGTGTATGTATATATGTATACAGAAATGTGTACATAGATACGAGGTTGATCTACAAGCAACAAGCGACAATTCCTAAATTGTGAAAACCACTCGTAAACTTGTATTTTGCTCATGGCAGCGTCCTTGTAAACTGTTAGAAGCATGATAACTGTTTCGGCCGCTGTTTCCCCAATAAACAGAATTTCAAAGAAGCACGCTGTTCTTTTGTTTCTGCCATCGTAAATATCTACGAACAGGGAAGAATCACTGATAACAAAAAACGCACTACATGGTAGTAAGGCTTAAATCATCGACGCCAGTCAGCATACGAATATCTGTGGGTCGCATCAAGTGGCTTCTTGCGGCGGAAGCCTAAACTACGACAGGCTTGTCCCGGAGAGAGCATTTCCGTTTACTTTTGGGTTCCTCCACTGAATTCTACAGTTTTTCTCTCTCCATGTTTTTCGTTCTCTCCCCATTTCCCCCTCTTATTCGTTTCTGCTCAAGAGCGTAAGCTCGAAACGTAAAAGACTTTTCCATTTTCCCCAGCGTTAAACTAATACACCTGCTTATTTCTACACCTGTCTTCGTCTTTTGTCTTTTTTTGTAAATTTGAATTATATATATATATATATATATATATATATATATATATATATATATATATATATATATATATATATATATACACGAATAGCGAGTGAGAGAGAGATGGGGGAGGGAGAGAGAGACAGAGAGAGAGAAAAGGAAAGATCGAAACGAAGGTAACTACAAGTTCGGCTACTCAGCTGAACAGACAAGAGGTAATAGATCACAGAGCGCCAATGAAGTCAAGAATGTGATGAAGAGCGCAACACCTGACGTTATATAAGGACAAGTCAGGAGGGCCTGAGATAGATAGATAGATAGATAGAGAGAGAGAGAGAGAGAGAGAGAGAGAGAGAGAGAGAGATAGAGAGATAGAGAGAGAGAGAGAGAGAAAGATTTGAAGCGGCTGTTTGCTTGGTTTATATCGTGGATGTGGAAGGAGAGAGCTTCCACCAACCGTTGGAAGTGGATACCAAAGTGACTGGAGATGAGCTGAGAGGAAATGTAACTGTAAGGCGGTGGGAGTTAACGGCTCTACGGAATTTAGGGAGAAAGTAAATGCTAGAGTCTGATGTGTGCTGAAAATAATGTTAGAGTGTGTGGAGGGTACAAAGTTGGCAGATAGTGAAGGAGACAACTAGTGATGAGTCAGACAGTAAACGGCAATTGAAGAGGATTTTGTGGAACTGTCACACTACTATAGAGGTCAGTGCTCTACACAACCTCGGCCCCTTATTTGTCTTCCGGTTTGATGTTGGTATTCAAATTCAACAGAAGCCCGAGAGATAGTGTGTTCTGAGTGCTCCTGAAAGCCGAAATCGTCTAAAATATGGCGATAGTTTTCAACGAATTGGTACAGATAGCTGAATTGGCCAAGGGTATCGGACCAGTAGGATGGCCAGCCACTCATGTCTGTAGAACAACTGGGATCGGCTGGCGTGGGTGCTGTGCCATTAAAAATGCTCTGATGCTCTGAGTTTTGCGGGAGACAAAATCATTTTTACCTCAGTCCGGTTCCAAAACTCATCGCTATAGCTATGGATTGCGAACTCCTACCAAGAATGTTGTGCTCAGCTTCGAAGAGAGAGATACACTATGGCGCTGTAAGTACTACAAAAGTGGTATACAAGGCAGAATGAGCAAACAGCATGGGTTTGAAACAGAGGTTAGAGTGTGTGTTGAGTCACTATATGCTGAACAGACGGGTAGCTAATTTTCATTTTCATCTAAAGCTAACACCAGCAGCATCAACGACCCAGATACGAGAGAATTCCAAAGAGACATAGAAAAGCAACAAGAACAGTATTGCTGACATTTATATCAGTGACCTGGAAATTTAATTGAAACTGTTTATACAAGGCAACAGAGTGCATTTATATTAGTGGATAGGTTTCTAATACGCATCACCTGCGTTCGTTGTTTCATAAAATCTGTTCAGCTAACAGGATATGCCTTTAGCAATCGAACATAAGGCATTAGAGATAATAACACGAGTTACACACAGCTTAACCAATGAAATCACGCAACTATGCAGACTAAGACATTTCACGGAACTAAACAATACAACTATACAACATTGGCGCTGCTGCACTTTGCGACACACTGCTGCCGAATACTGTCATATATTCACACACACACACACACACACATACACACACACACACACACACATACACACACACACACGCACACACACACACGCACACACACACACACGTATACTAATATAAATATTCGAGCTCACACACCGTTACATACTCATTCATTTGTTCTAGTTTCCACGTTTTCATCATAATTTTGGGTTATATTTCTTATGAGAAATTAAAAGATCAGAAAACGATTATGTGCTAAACTAATTCAAGTACAGATCCAGTTCTAGTCGCACTGAAAAGGACAAGTTGAAAAGAACATATAAAGTCAATTAATACTAAAGACACATGTAAAATGCATATACTTACACGGAAAGAACGTATATCCACATAATTACAAAAGTTAGTGATAAAATCCCAACTAAGAAGAGCACTTACATTGTCTTCTGAAAATGAAGCAGAAGATAAATAAATGTATTAAAACAGCTGGCATTCTTACAATCTAGAAGACTAAAATACTTAAAATAGACCCAAATACAAGGCTGTAAATGCATCTGATATTACATGACACAGATTACAATTATACTCAACCACAAACACTGTGTACTCTAGAAGCCACATATCTCCTGACATTAAATCAGATGAATATATCATCAAGAGTGCAGTAAAAAGAAAAACAAAAGTCAACACAAAATAACACTAAATAACACTATTAACACTAATAATATACTCCTCAAACACTAAAATATATACAAAAAATGTATCCTGGTAAAAACAATCAAATATGTGAGTCTGAGAATAAAATACAAATGGCCAGCCTAATTTGGAAATTCAATTTGAAATATGAAAGTGTATATACTATGATCGTTACTCTTGCATTGGACATACAAGCACAACCTTCATAGGATATGCGCTTAAAATAAAGAGAAATTGCAACGTACTCCATAATACAAGATATATACAGGAGAAGAAAACATCCGTGGCTAACATAGCCATTATATACGGAATTTATCACAAAGGTAGAAGATTAATTACGGATTTACTCACAACGCAACGCAACTTTTTAATTACCCCCCCCCCCCCCCGAAAAAAATCACAAACCAAAATTTACATGTACCTATTGATTTATCTAACGATCAAATTTCAAATTCTAACGGTAACGTCTAAATAATATGTGATGATAGAGGTTTGTGGAATCACATTTTCCTACAATATATACACTAATATTACTTCACATCCTTACATATAAGCATAGAAACGTTGAGGATTGGTTTAAAATTCATTGATCCAAACGAAACACAAGAATGCATATAAACATTGTTTATAAACCAATCATAAGTATGTTAAAGCCAGAATAGTGTAAAATATAATTAGTTCCTCGATTTTATTTTGCTGTTATTTTTGGTTTGTTCCTTTGTTACTGGGACTACGTAAATCACAGAAACAGGGAGATCATTCACAACTAAAATATTTGTTTCAGATTCCTCTGTCAAATGTAATGCTTATATATTCGTAATGCTTTAAATTCATTATGCATTATCTCTTAGCTTCGAGACTTCGATGAATTGATTATTTACTTTAGAATGACATTGTATGATAGATGTGACAGATGTGACAGACCAAATGTGGTCAGTTTGAACATAAAATAGGTAAAATATTTGGGTCTGATATGGCCTGTTTTATTGCTTTATGGGTTAAGTGTAAAATTTTCAGTGCGTGAATTTTGGTATTCCATGTGTTACATAATTACTCGAAAGGACATGTCTTTCTTAAGGTAAGAGACAGTATATGGTTTGTGAGTAGGAACATTTTGCCTTAGATTTCAAATTATTTTAGCCAGATCTCTCATTACTAAATGAGTCGGTTGGTGGTTATGGACTCCGCAAGTTTGGAATTCGAAATATACAGGTGGTTGACACTTATATTTCTTTTCATAAAAGCGCGAGATGCTTGTTTTTCTCTTCTGTCAACATTTACTGGTGTACAGTCAAACTCTTGAAGTCTTTTATTTGTACATTATTGCTATTGAATACAAGGATCTTAGTATCTTTGCTTTTAAAACGATAGTTTATCATACTGTTGGATTGCGTTTTCTGTCGTTTATGAGACAAATATATTTCAAAATTGATAACATATTAAACCTATATCTCAATCTAAACGAATTGGCAAACTATCGGACTTTTGCTTTAAAAGTGTTCCTCATTAATCCTATGTCTATTCATTTACAGTACAGTTTGATGATTCTGCATTTACTCTGTAGACTAGTGTTTTGACAGACATTTTTGACTCAAAGGGAACATAACCATAGTTGTTTTGAAATTGCATTTAGGTTGTGAGTTTTCTCTGGTGTTTATAGATTTGTTGTGTCTGGAGGTATGCAATCCTACAAAAATTATTTTTGATGTTGATGGTGGTGGTGATTTTTCTGTTGATCGTATATCTAACACAAAGAAGGCATTTTAATTTTGTTTAAACCAATTTTATTCTTTTAGCGGTTTGTTAAAACTTCAAATTAGGATCTATACTTCACAAGCGGGAGGAAGGAATGCCAAATTGTGTCCAAAAAGAACATTCTTTTTGTAATATTTATATGCTTTCGACTGTCTTTTGTTGTTTAGAATTATGGTGGTGTTACCTCCATAGGTAGCAAATCTTTTCATACCACTACCAAGAAAAAATATTTGCAGAAGGAGAACAACAACAATAAGAGCAATGCCAACGACAACGGAAAAGAAAACATTTTAACAAAAGAAGCAACAACGACAGCAGCAGCAACAACATAAACGAGAGAAACAAGATAAAACAGCAACTATAACAGCAGCGGAAAAAACAAACACAACTACAAAATCAACAATCGTAACAAGAAGAATAATGTCGACGACAAAGTAAGTGACTTCACCTCCTATTACTCCCTTTAAACGCGTAGGAGATATATCTGACACAAGTGAAACAACGTGTGAATGTGAATGATAAGAGAACACAAATTGCCACCACAGCCAGAGTTTTGGTTGCAACTGCTTGGACGACGGTGATTTATTGTTGTATGTCTGCTAAAATCCGAGGCCTAGAAGCAGCAACACAAGCTCCAGTGGGAAGAATCCTCAAAGAATTATGAGCAGATATAAATCATGTGACAAGGACAAGGCAGTTCGGGAGAGTAGAGGTTTTCTTCAAAAGTAAAGCTCTCAAGCTGAAATATTGCATAGTTCTCATTCGCAACAGGGAATTCACACTCAACTAACATATTTAGGGAAAATGACTTGTTGAACTAAGACAGTGTGAGTTCTAACTTGGTTATATACCTGGTGGTTGTTAAACTGTGTTATTTTGGAGACCTGTGACTCTCCTCAACATAAAGCGAACGGAACAGATTTTGTCTACAACCGCAAAAGAAATTCTCCTCTAGATCAAGCCGAGGAAGGTGGAAAAGTTATTCAATATCACCTACCTGCCCAATGGATTGAAGGTGCGTGTTGCGGTCAAGAACAGAAATCATAGATTGTGTGACGCTGAATGCCACGGAGGTGCTTTCTCTCTTCAAGAAAAACAGAATGAGAATGCGGAAGAGGACATTACTGCCAACAACACAAAATCAACAGCAACATATTGCAGTAACTGTTGCCAGTGGCCGAAAAACAACAATACTAGAGCAACGGCAGCATCTGAGGCACAAAGAAAGAAGCCTTGAAAAGAGCAACAGCAGCAATTCTAAGAGCAGCACCGAGAGCAAGATCAGCAACAGCGACAACGATTCCCGCGAGAAAGCCAAAATCCGCCTTTTCGGAAAACTCTCCCGCTCTTCTTTCTTTCTTTATTTCTTTCTTTCTTTCTTTCTTTCTTTCTTTCTTTACCTTTCGGGTTCGATACAATAAGTACCAGTTGAAGACTGGGGTCCATGTAATCGACTCATCCCCACCTCCCTCAAGCTGCTCTTGTGGCAAAAAATTGAAATATTAATAATGATAATAATGATAATAATAATAATAGTAATAATAATAATAATAATAATAATAATAATAATAGTAATAATAATAATAATAATAATAATAATAAAGGAAAAAGCAAAAGCAAAAGGCATGTGCTAAAGCTGCCTGCATAGCAAGGTGTGAAAAGCGCGTTAAATTCTTCAAAGTCAACAACATTTTGAAAGTGAATCCCAAAAATGTTTACAGGAAGATAGAGAAAATACCAGTTACAGTAAAGTCTGTCCCATCAAATGAAGTGCAGAAATTTTGGAATAAAATTTAGGCAGAAGAAAAAACACACAATGAAAAGGCCCCTTGGATTGATAGAATATCTATAGACTTAGACTCATTACAAGAGCAAAAGTGGGAGGGTATCAAGGTAGAGGATGTATGTGTTGAGAGGAATTCTTTGTAGTTTGGATAATTCATCTTTGGAAACATAAGTGTTTCGTTCCTCATCTTTAAACAACTCTTATTGAGGGACTTTTTGATCGGGACGGGCTACTCGACTTGAAGAAAATTCTCATTGGGCACCACCTGCAAGGTTATGTGCTGTTTATCTTGATATGAGATCAATATGTCACGCACATGTGGTTGTAATGCATGTGCCTGGTGTACTCTTATCAGACGGGTAGTCATGACGGATATACTGGGCTTCGTATATTCTGCTTCAGTATCAGTTTGATAGCATGCACTACTCTCTCACTAAATAATAATAATAATAATAATAATAATAATAATAATAATAATAATAATAATAATAATAATAATAATGATGATAATGATAATAATAATAATAATAATAATAATAATAATAATGATAATGATAATGATAATAATGATAATAATAATAATAATAATAATAATAATAATAATAATAATAATAATAATAATAATAATAATAATAATAATAATAATAATAATAATAATAATTGTAATAATAATATATGTTATATTATATATATACTTATATATGTGCGTGCCTCTGTGTGTGTGTGTGTGTGTGTGCTTGTGTGTGTCTGTGTGTACAGAGCATGAGATGTAAATGTGTAAATGCAAACGTAAATACATACATACATACATACATACATACATACATACATACATACATATATATATATATATGATATATGGGTTTTTTAAATATGTATATAAATGCAAGAAGAATATCGAGAGGAAACTAGTTGGAATTGCTCAGCAATCCAGCTTGCTTTTTTCATCAAAGCTATCGCAAATAAAGGGGGAGAAAGTTTAGTTTGTTTCAAGTAAGGAATAAGTGTTATTTTCACAGTAATATCAAAGGTTATATGGTTCGGCGCTTGAAACAGGAAAAGTATGTTTGTCATATGGCTTCGAATTTTTGTTTATATATTTCTTCTCATTCTTGAGCAAGCTACACATTCAATTATTCTTTTTCAATACTTAATTATATCAGTGATTTAATTAGTACAAATATTCAGAAATCAAATGTAGAATATGAACTAATAACGCCTATTTTCACTTTCGAAATCTTTGAAGAAGGAAAACAGTAATGAAAAATAATGAAAAGGAACGTTTGGGTGACAAATAGGTTAAGAATGAAATAAGGGTATAGAATAAAGATTAAATGAGATTCTAGATTAAATGTTGGATTATAGATTAATAAGAGGAAACATATTTTACGCATAAAAATAATGATAAATGAATGCGAAAATGCATGCGATTATCACAGTTGTTTCTTCAACTTCTAATTGTTCTGATAGTATTTAATGAATAAATACAATATAATAATGTGTATAGAAGGGATTCAATATAAGGGGGCGACCTGCTAGAATTGTTAGCACGCCGGTTCAAATTCCAGCGATGTCGAATTTGCCTTTCATCCTTTCGGAGGTCAATAAAATAAGTATCAGTTGAGAACTGGGATCGATGTAATCGACTTATCCCTTTCCCGAACTTACTGGCTTTGTGACAAAATTTGAAACATCAATATGTGGCTGCTATTGAATATAATTGCATGTATAGATATGCATAGATACATACAAACATACATACATGCATGCTTGAATATATATATATATATATATATATATATATATATATATATATATATATAGATAGATAGATAGATAGATAGATACATACATACATACATGCATACATACATACATACATACACACATACATACATATAACTGTGTGCGTGTTTGCGTGTGTGCGTGCGTGTGCGTATGGTATGTCTATATATGTATACGGAGGCAGGCTTCACAGAGTAGTTAGGAAGTTCATTTAGTAGTAATGAGATTCTGGGTTCGAAGTTACAAACACGCATACACACACACATGCATATTTATATATATAAAGAGAAAGAGAGACATGTGCATATGCCTACGTGAAAACTTTTGCGTGTTTTCTTTCTAACGGAAGCAATTTGATGACATATATTATGAATTTGTTCATAGAATATTTACCATAAAAAATGCGTCTCAGTATGTTTTAATTCGCTGCGTCACTTCGGGAATGTCAACCGACGATTTATGCTTTGCCAGTGTTGGAAGCTTTTTTTCTTGTCAGTTTGATGACACTTTTAGTAAACACATTGATTACTGGTGTCAAATGCGGAACTAGCAGTACTGCACAATTATTATGTTTCCTTTAAATTGACTTTTGGATTCAATTTCCAGATGACTTGACTGAATTTATCTCTTACAAAACTCACGAGATTTGTGACATGCATAGAGATTTAGGGTTTTTATGTTATGAAATAGATATCTTCTTCCTTTGTGACCTGCAATTTATAATGTTTTGTTTTCCTTATTTTTCTTATTTAATATAAAATGCCAGTTATAGAGGCAGATCATTAATATTGCTATTAGGTTTACGAGATTAAAACTGATATTAAAACAATGAGGAACAGCTGAAATGGTACTTTCAAAACTGGTTTATAATTACATTTATGCTATTAACAGAATCATAAATAAAATATATTATTAAGTTACATTACTTGCATAATAATCTTAAAGGCTGAAGTTTCAGTAAATTATTTAGTATTTATTCATTTTGTTTTTCTAAAATAATAATCAACTAGTCCATATCTTATCATTGTTTCTATTCTGTTTATGCAGCTTAGCTATCAGTTTACCTCTTCATCAGTAATATGTGTTAACATATTTAAAGTAGTCATAATCAACAGTCAATCGTATCAGAAGTAATTATGAGGTAAGGGAAAAGCAACACTGACTCAGCTCAATTGCTAATTGCGCACACTCGCGCACACGTATCGTAATATCGGTTTTAAATTATGGTACAAGACCAGCAGTTTCACAGGAGGGTTAAGTCGATTACATAGATCCCAGTGTTTGACTATTAATTATTTTATTGACCGCGAAAGAATGAAAGGCAAAGTCGATCTCAGCAGAATTTGAACTCAGACGCAAAGACGGATGAAAGGCTGCTAAGCATTTTGCCCGGCGTGCTAAGGATTTTGCCTGCTCACCACATTCACATATCATCATACCAGTATCTACCCTCCATATGATGGACGGCAGGATTGAACATTGGGTGGTTTACACTCCAGTTATCAATTTAAATTGTACAAAATTTTCGGTGTCGATTAAAATAAAGTGTCGCTTATATCATGTAGATTCAAATAACTCCTCCTCTCAAACTCGTGGCCTTACTAATTTTCTCTATGCAGAAATGATATTCTTCGTGCAGACATAAACATATTCATGCATACTTCCATACATATGTGCGTAGCTGTTTTATTGATATCTGTGCCTGTAAAATTAGGAGTAACTTTCACTTCAAGCGATTTATCTATTAAAGAACAGAATATTCCGAATTTAGATGTATTAGCATTATCTTTCTTTAGCAAACTAATATAAGTGAACGGTGCCTCCAATTTTACTGTACGTCGTACATAATACTCAGCCACTAGTATCGTGTACGTCGCAATACTTTTCGCAACCAACATTAACAGCTTGTAATGTACGTCAGAGAATTCATTTGACGTAAGTTTGGATTTAGTATCATCTACTACCTTAGATCTCATCACTAACATCCCCCTCTAAATTTGAAATTTTGTAATAAGGTGAGACATTGGTTTCTTATATTTGAAAACGAAGATCTTGTATTACACAGAAGGAAAAGGGAGGTGGTTAAATCTCGGGAACATAAAGACTTTTTCTAGGGTATTTGCAGTGTAAGAAAATCAAGACAGCTTCGGTCAGGAATCGAAACATTTTTTATAGACTCGATAGTCCTAAAGCCTTCCTCTGTTTCTACATTTTTCAGTTGTCAGCTGTTATCGAATAGTGTTAGTACTGTTGTTTTCCAATATTTAAAAAGCAATACCAAAGACTGCCAGTTTCAATTATTATTGAAGTAATATGTAGGTGAATACATGAATAAACATTTAGAACGGCATAAGAAGTTTGTTTACAATGATGAAAAGACACGGAATCTCTTGAAAATATGCTCGTTTGTAAAGTGACGAGTTACTTGTTAAGCTGTCTTTCGTGTTTGTATTTGCTGCTGTTGTTTATTTTTGTTTTTTTTTTTGTTTTTTTACTATTCTCCTTACTTGATTAGATATTTCACACCATCTGTTCCAAGCTACTGGTGTTGTATTTGTGACATAAACAATCTCAGTTTAATAGTAGCTATATGATTATATTTTTATGACATCAGGAAAATAAGATACACAGAAATAATATAGAATAATTTAGATAAATAAAATCAAACTAAACAGGTGCATCTTGGTTTTGATGCACAGCATGCACTTAAAGCCACTCTTGAATGTATGATCTGTTTGCGCACATGTGTATATGTTTATAAGTATGTATATACACACTTATATTTAGCGATACACATACGAACTCATACACACACTCACACACATACAGACACATATAAAGAGAGAGGAGAGATGGAAGAGAGAGGAATATGCACGTCTAAATGTATTAGTGCGTATATATATTAATGTGTATAAGTTATAAGTTGAGACAAAATGTGTTACTAAACTGCTAATGTTTATTTTCTTTTATGTAGTTACTTCCATGTATTGCCATATGCATTGAGTCCTCATCTAAATTATCTGTCCATCTGGTCATCATAGCACTTAGGTTCTCAAGTATTGAATATTGGATAAAATTAAAAGCCATTTAGAGATCTTATTAACTAGAGAACTGATTATCACTACCCAACTTGGTAAGTGGGTTCTTGGTAAGTGGCTGCGCAGTTAAGAGTATACTTTCCTAACAGTGTAGTCTACGGTCAACTTACGAATAGTAAATTCAAATGCCGCGCCGAGATTGACCCCAAAAGCAAATTAAACCTCGACGGCAGTTGAACTCAGAACGTAAAGTCGGACGAAACACCGCCAAGAATTTTGCCCGGAGTGCTAACCATTAATAATAATAATAATAATAATAATAATAATAATAATAATAATAATAATAATAATAATAATGATAATAGTAATAGTGATCCCAGTATGGACCACCGATTATACCTACCAAAAATTAAAATTGATAATAAAACAACATCGATAAGAAATAGCATGAGCCTGGCCGTCACAGAACTAATAGCCACAGAAACAAATGTCAATATGACCGGGATAAATGATATAATATATGCAGCAGCCTTTGTGGCCACAAAAAAGCTAGATACTCCTTAAAACCCATCCAAGCAGGAGTATCACCACTCATACAAACCCTGTTGATAAATAATATTCAGAAAAATAGAAAATAAGAGATAGGATCTGTGAATCCTTAATGATACTAGAAGACAATCAACACTACTAAGCAACAAGAAGAGAAGAAAAATATTACATGAATACAGAATTGCAGAACAATGAATACCCGAGGTAAAAGAGCAGCTAAAGCAAGATATCCTCATCAAAGAACAAAGAATCCGCTGATACGAGAAACGTCAACGTTTCTTTGAACAAAACAGAGTTGAACTCCAACGCCAAAAGATGCTACAGAGAACCTGGCAAAAATAAAATAGAGATCAGTGCAGCATCAGCAGCAGAAGTGGAAGAATTTTGGAAAGAAATATGGTCCGCGAAGGAAGAACCTCAGCAAAAATTTATCAAGTGACTCTGTTTAGCATCTTGCTGACCATCATTCAAAGCATTATTTCTTTAATATCTGCTGTGCCGACTTCTTTGTGCTGTCGAAAGAAGCAAAATAGGCGTGACCTTAAATGAGGTTGTTTTTAAGTTTTAAAACACCTGTTTAAAGGGTTGGTGCGTGTTTGGCATGCGGTATTTGACATACAATTAGATGATGCAAAGGTTCTAAATGTTAGAGGAATGAAGGATAAATCACTTATCACTTACCTAAGAGTGAGCGTTGACAGAGGTAACCGTATGTAGATCATTAATTTAAAGGAAAAAGTGTGTATAGAGAAAAATAATATCACACACCTGAGTTGATAGAGTGTGTTAGAGCTCCATTAGTACATAACTGTGTGGTTTGACAGGAAATTCCCGATCCAAGAAATTAAATATAGATGGTGTTCAGATAGAGGTGCAGATTTTTCAAATGATTCGCATGCCAGAAGAAAATACTATGCGGATGTGCTGTGTAATAACGCCCTTTTACTAAATCTTTGAAGAGAAAGATACTCATTGGTATCTAACATAGAAAATTAGGTCTCAAGTATATCTGGTTTTGCCAAGGCCGTTTTATTAGTCACTCAAAAGAGAATAGAATTTGAGGTGTTGCAAATAGTTTTCGATAATGTTTTCTCTTTTCATCATAACTGAGATGGATTAAGTGATTAAGATGGTGTGTTAGCTGGTAGGAACAGAAAGGTTGCTCTCTTTATGTATGGGACACTTTGGAGAATGTTTCATTTTCACTGTATAAATTTAATGAATTGGCAGAGAAGGTCGGAATATATCGGTTGGAAGCGAGAGTGAGATATTGAAGAGTTAGAAAAGAATATGAGGTACCTCGTAATGAAAGAAAATCTTTCAGACCCGGATGCCTCGTTGGTTTGGCAACTGTATGTGCTTGCACACTTGGCAGGGTGACCGTTTTCGTCGAGTAACAAGGCAGAGTGTTCTAGGAAATTTCATTCAAGTATACAGCCTGGAGTTAGATGCAAAGTAGATAATAAATATGAAAGCTTTTGCAGCAAGAGTACTAATTACTGAACCATCGTATGTGAGAAGTGGGGTAAAATACTTTGCGGAAAGTAAGTAGAAATTTTAGTTGGTAAGGAACTAAAATGATCAGTTGCAGTTTGGAAAATGTGCTATGCGCAGAAGCTCTTGTCTCGTTCCAGTTGATATTGCAAAATTTACAGGACTTGCGATGCTGGATAAAAACGCCAAGTTTGTGGGAGTCTATGAGTTTTGAATGAGTGTGTGACATACGTGGAGAGTGCTTCAGAGAGGGTTTCCTTTCTCTATCTAGTTGTTTCTGATGTGCCAGGAATGAAGCTTTTGAACAGTTGCTTTAGTTTCTCTCAGTTTCCCAATTAAGTAGAGATATGACTAAATCCTTTCTGACCGTGATCAGCCAAATCTTTTTTGTTATCCAGATATAGTTTTCATATCTTTTCTTCTGAAAGTCGGCATAGTGCAGACTTCAGAGCAATTCTACTGATATTTCTAGCAGGTGAAATACGTCGAATCTGTATCTGTACAAAAATGTTTGAGAATTGGGCGTACGAACCGTAAACCAAAACCGAAAGAAAAACGACAATGAAAATAGCTGAAGTAATTATAGAAACTGCGATGAATGAGTTATAAAACAAAATAACCAAGTCTAAACAGGATTAAATTGATCTCTCCTGTAATTAGAATGGTTCAGATATGTAGGAGAGAAAAACTAGAAAATTATGACGTTCATACGTTTTCAATAGTTATAAGCGAAGAGATGCAATAGTTATAAGTAAAGTAAAAATAATAATACGAAAGCAATAAACAGAATTGCTCCCGGGGATCTTCTAAAGCATATCTGAAATATATATCATTCTATTTAGGTTTAAATTAAATTTGATATTGAGTTTTATTGAAAATTCTTTTTCGAAATTCTATTTTCGTTCATGAAATATAATTTCTAATGTTGGAAGAGATCGCTATAGTTGATTTTAAAATGACCTTCATATATTCTTTGTATTTACTTAGTTTACTAAGTAGAATGAAAGGTAAATTTGACCGCTGCGCTATTTCTTCTCAAAAATCAGAAGCACGTGATTCTACGCGAAGTATATATATACATATATATATATATATATATATATATATATATATATATATATATATATATATATATATATATATATATATATATATATATATATATATATATATATATATAAGCAAACACATATATACACTATGCATATACATACATATATGAACACATATGTGAGTGTGTATATATATATATATATATATATATATATATATATTACACATACACACACACACACGCACACAAACACGCGCGCGCGCACACATACACGCACGAACACTCATACCCACATACTGGTGATTTGGGAGCAATGGCAGCAAATATAGCAAGTGATATTTCAATACCCTAACTGAATCTCTCTCTCCCTCTCTCTCTCTCTCTCTCTCTATATATATATATATATATATATATCTCCCTCTCTGTCTCTCTCATTTGTGTGCAGGCACACTATGCCAGTAGAGTGTTGGTAACAACAGGATAAACAAGAATTTATCAGGAAAGAAATACAAACAATCAGAAAATGGAGAAAACCTTAGATTAACAGATACATCGATTTGACCACATTTATAGCTTATTTTTATACAAAGCATGACATATATGAGTAAAAAAAATAGGAGCATCCAATATAGTTTATATTGGATGTTCTTGGTTATAACTGTGATGAAGCTCCGTGCCTTAATTCGAATGTCCTATGAAGATGAAGAATTGTATTTTCGCAATTATTTATAGACAGCTTTAGGCAACGGATGCAGAAACGGCCGTAAGATTTGTTACGTCACCTTTTTGCTATGTCATGCTTTGTATTAAAAACATAAGCTATAAATGTGGTCCAATCGATGTGTCTGTTAATCTGAGGATCTGAGGTTTTCTCCATTTTCTGATTATATATATATATGTGTGTGTATATATATATATATATATATATATATATATATATATAAATGCATGCACTTATATGTATATTTTGTATATTATACACACGCACACACACACACACACACACACATATATATATGCATACACACACATTGAGACATAAACTCACGCACGTGCATGTGCGCACACACAGATTACATTCTGTGCAGTCTGATAACGGTATTTACGTAACTAACTGCCGTAAACTGCTAGACACACACACAGTGTTTTACTTACGGCGCTTAATGAGAGACAGTGTTGTCAAAATAGAACCTTCTGCAGCGGAAGTTTTACTGCAAGCCAAGGTTCAACTAAATTTTGTTTATATCCTCATAACTTTACTCCTTTGTTTATTCTCTCCAGTATAGACTTAATAACATGAGCAAAATAGTTCGTAGTTTATATAGTCATTGAGCACTTCGGCGAAAAATTCCTTCCAAAGACTAATAATGATATATCCTATACTGTAGGTATAATTCTTATTACTGAGTATATGGCGACTTGGAAGTAAAACTCTACACTGTACAAATTATAACATGGATGATATAGAATGTGCCTTTTTTTGCTACATTCATCCATTCTGGACATTTATATATCTGGATTTACGCAACTGATTGACTTAACCTACAAAACACATGAGTATTCTACCTTTTTTACACCTGCTTATGAGATATATATTTCTTGAAATATAGTACCAAGCAATGTTGATATTTGCAACGATTTAAAATTATCCATATTTCCTTCCCATCATCCATCTGATGTTGAGACTTTTCGTTCATTCTTTCTTGTATAAACTTGATGTCTGGGCACAAAATAATATAGTGTATGACTGATTGTTGAGAAATATTTGAGAGAGAACTAACTAATATTATTTATGATGTTGTTGCGAAATACGTGTGTGCCTTATTAGAGAGTATGTATGGCGTTTTGCAGGTTAATTTCATATTGTACAATGGCGAAGTAACATTTTATCCACTTGGGTATAAAATGTGCCTGCTTTTCGTCAAGATAGCCGTATACAACTGGTCACATATAGGTTTATCATGTCAACTAGAACCTATGGGTAAAGATTATTCATGAAGTTTCCACTCAGAAATTGAAGCAAGCCGGATCCAGGTGGTTGTGAAGCAAACTGTTTTGAACACACAGCCATATATACAACCACCTACACATATCTGACCACATTGCATCCTACATACGCATAGCAGCTCGCTTATAGATGCTTAAGTTGGGGAAGGGGTTAGGTTCATTATTCTTCAGATGTTTTTGCGTATTGAACTGCTTTGATTGAGTAATAGTGAGTATGTAACACTATGTCTGAACTTTGAAGCCAAGATATCGAATTAACAAAATATATTTGCTATAATTGATTTACACGGTCAAACATTTTGAGTCATTTAAAGTTATTTGTCTATCCTCTTTCTTCCTCTAACTGTACACACACACACATGTATGTATGTATATACACGCACACACAAACACACACAAACACACATACATTACATATATCTATATCTATCTATCTCAACATATAGAAAAATGTTCATGTCATGGTAAGACTAAATGTAATCTCTCTAATAATTGTAATATCCATAATGTAATTTATAAATGTATAGTTAGCTCTAAGAACAACAATAATAAAATTATAAATAAGGCTTATATTGCATCAACAGCTAAGGATATTAAAAATAGTATATCGCAACACTACCAAATCATTAAAAATCCCAATTTAAGTAAGTCTATAGGCTTAAGTAAATATATATGGGAATTTAAACCTAGAAAAAGAGAGTACAGACTTGATTGGAGTATTATAGGTGGAGACCACTCCTATAATATTGGGAATAAAATGTGTTTATAATGCATAACTGAAGTTATGAAACTACTACAATCTAGAGATGAATTACTAAACATACATGGTGAACGAGTTCAAAATGTAGGCACCGAAGTAATTTTACATTTGCTAAAATGAAGTACAGAATCCCCAACCCTTGAATCAAATAAACACATAATTTATTTCTAAAGCACTTGAATAGACTATATAAATAAAAACAAATAGTGCAATAATTTAAATAAAATAAATATATGAATTAAATATTACTAAAATTATATAACAAATTATATATACCTCCCAATATGGGTAAATTTGAAAATAATAATAGAGGATAATTTAGAATTAAAACTATGTATAGTGTAATTAGCTCCTTGGTACTAATCACCTATAAATACCCATAGTTCTAGGCTATCTTCTTCCTCAAATCACCATTTAAGTACCAGTAAAAAAAAAGGAAGATATGTATTTGAATTTTTCTTGTTATATATCACATTTAAACACATGCATTTTTATTCTGATGTTTAATCTCATATCTCACATTCCGTATTTGACATATACTTGATTTTACATGATTGATATATAAATACTAATTCATATTTATAATGCATAATTTATAAATTTTAATTCTTAATACTAAAAAGTATAATTTTTATTCTTAATTTTTAATCTTTAATGCTTAATTGTTTTGATTATTTTTAAAGGGATGTAAAATTAGATATACTCTTTACTCTTTTACTCTTTTACTTGTTTCAGTCATTCGACTGCGGCCATGCTGGTGCACCACCTTTAGTCGAGCAAATCGACCTCAGGACTTATTATAAAGTATTATTTCGTGACGTACAAACTGATACCATGAATTTACTGTCAGATATACTCATTAGGCTATTTTTCTATCATCTGAAATAGAATACTCGCATATCGATTAATCTCCAAAAATTGAATTTATATCTATCTATATCTATCTATCATGTATATATATATATATATATATATATATATATATATATATATATATATATATATATATATATATATATATATATATATACATGTATACATGTATATATGTGTGTGTTTGTGTGTGTATGTGTGTGTGTGTGTGTGCGTGCGTGCGTGTGTGTGTATACACATATATAGAGATAGATAGATAAATAGCTAGCTAGCTGGATAGATAGATATGCCTTCTTATTTGTATCTCTAAATATTTTCTCGTGTGGTGATTAATTTATTTGGAATACAGGTTTGTAGTAGGTCACATAGATGTCACTATATACTAGGAATTCTTTTTGCAGAGATATAGGAAGAGTTATAAAATCTTTAGGTATCTTACAGGAGGGGAAAAGGTCTAAATTTATTGACATATTTCCATACCATGTATTGTACTAAAGTTTGTTTGAACATCGGCATTGACAGTGTTTGATCCCGTTCATACTCGATAAATACTGAACATGGATTTTATTCAATCAAAAGCTTTTCCTTTTCCGTTCCAATTTACTGTTATTTACATACGTTTTGACTCTTAGGGGTAAATCCAAATAATGTGAAATCTTTTAAGATAACGTTGGCGTTAAAGGTGTGACCGAAAAAAACTCCCTTTATTCACTGTCGCTAATTTATTCCTAAAGAAGTATTTCAGGTCATGCAGTGTTCCTGTGTCTGATAATAGAATAACGAAATGCTACTCTTGTATAACAATTAGTGGTTTAAGTCTAGAGGAAAGATTATATAACATCGTACGTCGCTGAATGCAGTTTTCAAACAAGAACTTAAAGTAAAGATTAACTCAAGCAAATAAAGAGAAGCGGATGTATTGTGAAGAACAATACTGATATAATGAAAACTGACAAAACGGAAATAGCAACAGACAATAGAACATAACAGGAGTTTCAATAATAAAGAAAATATAAGGCACAATCTTATTGAATTCGAAATACATTGTGAAATTCAAAGCTGCAAATACTAAGGGAATGAGTCATAAATCTTTGTAAATATCACGCTGTCTTTTAAATGCTCATGAATTTTATTTGGAAATCCTAAATTCTTGTTATCTCAGGCAATGGACTTAATAATAGATTCCCACATATTTATTGTTTATATGAACCGATCCTAAAATTGTTCTGAAAGCAACTCGATATATAAAGGGAATATGGTATCATTTTACTTCCCAAGAATACAAAAGATCTCATTTTTAAAATATGTCATTGTACATGTTTCGAATTAACTTTCGTAACCTTTTCTGAACTCTACATTTACGAGAACCACTTCACTGTCCTGAAGTGCACGGAAAGTAAATTATAATGCTTGAAAAAAGCAAGGTACACAACAGGGGCCTGTAGTCTTCCTGAGAAATGCTGTCTAACTTCATGATACTTATATAAAAGAAACACATTGAATAAATTACATAATTAGCTTAAACAGCTTTCTACAATGTGTCAGGTAGGGCATGGCTTCAAAGGAAAATGAAATAAAATAAATGGATTGCACAGAATGGAAGTAAGTTCAGTTTTGTAAAATATCACTCATACACACACAGATATATGTGTGTGTGTGTGGGGGGGGGTACGTACGCTCGTATCCGTGAGTGTGTATATGTATATACGTGTATGTGTATGTGAGTTAATTTTCTTGACGTAGTGACACCAAAATGATTTTAATTTAACTGAAATATTACACTGGTAATGAGAATGGAAAACATCATTTGTCTTAATAATAATAATACTTTTTAAGGGAAGAAGGCAATGATCTCTTAACCTGCACTCAGCTGTGTGCACTTCATGCAAAAGCACTCTTGAGAAAATTTTCCAGTATCATGGTCTAATAGTTAAGGAGATCCCTTCGCAACCAGAAGCTTCTGAATTTGATCCCACTGCATTGTATTGTGGATAAATGTCATTTTCTATAGTTTGGGTTCCATATCTAATTCACGAGTGAAATTGGGTGGACAGAAACCGTTCGTAAGCTTGTCGTATGATTGTATCCGAAATTCAAATATACAGTCTTGTGACAAATTATATCACTCTGACTGCGTGAGAATTACGTTAAAAGGATACAAATATTTGTACATATATGCGCGCGCACACACACATATGTACGTATGTATGTATACATGTCATTATTCAGTTTCATTTCAAGATTTCTTGCCAATTGAGAAAGACCCGGTTTCTAACCTAGATGCATGTATATCCTAGCAAACCCATAGAATTTCTACAGGTTCTCCGTATAAAAAGTGAAATATTGTAGTGGCCTGTTGTTATTGACAAAGTGGATACGACCGTAAATGATAGGTAAATTAGTGAGAAGGTGAGAGAGAGAGAGAGAGCAAGAGAGAGAGAGCAAGAGAGAGAGAGAGAGAGAGAGAGAGCAAGAGAGAGAGGGGGGGAAAGAGAGAGAGAGAGAGAGAGCTGAAAGAGAAAGTTGTACCAAGTGTTAGTTGATGTGCTAACATGGAAAGATAAGAGAAATTGAAAAAATGTATCGCCGACGAATCGAAATAGACAAATAATGATGTATACACATAGCAACAAACAAAGATACACACACACAAACAAAGATACACACACACACACACACACACACACACACACACACACACACACACATATATATATATATATATACATCCATATACATACACACACACACACACACACACACACACACACACACATATATATATATATATATATATATATATATATATATATATATATATATATATAAGGAAAATAAGTCAAGGTGGTAGATAATACTAAAATAATTTTATCCTAAAAAACATTTTAGTACCGGTTTCAGTCAATGTGACTTTTTCAACTCTAAGTATGGAAAACAATTAAATTTTGGAAAAATTAAATGAAATTTTTTTTAAAAGAATATTTGCACAGTATTCAAATACAAGGAAAATGCCCCTTGTATTTGAATACTGTGCAAATATTCTTTTAAAAAACTTTTCATTTAATTCTTCCAAAATTTAAATGTTTTCCATGCATAGAGTTGAAAGTGTGCATCTTCTACATATCGTGCCAAATACCACCCGCAATACTGCACTCTTCGATCTGAATCATCGTCATTAATAGCATGGACTAATCTTGGAATGTAACGTTGCCACTGACAATGCTTCAAAATGCGTTGGACAGACGGTTTTGAAATACCTACCTCACGATTCGCTTGCCGCACAAATTTTCTTCGACTTTGGTGATACGCTTCCACAACTCCTTCTTGCTTTGTTGGGGTTGTCGATGTTCGTGATCTTCCGGAATGCTTCTCGTGGGCATTCTGAACAGCTCTGTCGGCTTCAAACTTATCTCTAATTCGAGAGATGGTAAAACCATGAAAAAGCATTCTTATATTGAAGCACATTGTTTGTACGCCAGCAAGACATTTGAGTGAATAAAGATATTAGTTAACCATATACCTATGAGTTTCACTATTAATGACCAAACAAATCAACTAATACGATAAGTAATTGATTAGTTAATCATCCCTAGCTCGTCAGTAAGGTCGCTATAAAATGTATAAATATGAGACGTACTGAAAACACAAAGTAAACATGTGCGCATTCAGTTCCATGTTTATACATCTAGGATGCCCTCAAATCCATGTTTAAATATCGAATGCCCTCAAATCCATGTTTATACACCGAATGCCCTCAAATCAACGTACGAAACCAGAGTAGTATTGCAGTGAATAAATTCAAATGTATATTATCCAGCCGAAGAATTTAAATATTTAACTTTATAAATACGAGGGTAAAAAATATTAAAGCATGCGTAATAAGAGTCAGAAGACATAAATATATTTAAATATAATAGTGCATGAAACATACACGGAGAGAAAACCACCACCTGGATTTCTTACACGCTAAAAATGGCATGATTAACTAATCAATTAATTATCTTATTAGTTGATTTATTTGGTCATTAATAATGAAACTCATAGGTATAAGGTTAATTAAAGTTTTCATTGACTCAAATGTTTTGCTGGCATACAAACAATGTGCTTTAATGTAAAAATGTTTTTTTCATGAAAGGCAAAGTCGATCTCGGTGGTATTTGAAAATATGTCATTTTATTAGCATATAAATTGGTTTGGATAAGGATATCGTTTGACAGATGCTTAAGAAACTAACAAAATATTATGATTTAGAAAAGAGAATTAAAAGGTATTTGTAAACCATAAATATAAAGGAAATCGTATGTATAATTATAAAATACATACACACGGAAACAGATAATAAAAACGTGTATGTGATTCCAGGAATTTATTAATCTATGCAGGATACAAAAGTAACATTGGTAGGTCTAACAGACGCTGTACATATGTCCCGCTTCTTAAAATGAATAAGCTACACATTCAGCTCATAAGTGAAACACTGCACGTACAGGTTCATGACTGGTGCTGTAAGAAAGAAACCTCATTTAAATCGGCAGCTCAAGTGAGGGAAATATGCCAATACTACGACGTAAATACTAAAAATTAGTAGTATAAGCAAGTATCGAACACATTACACGGTAACGATTTGATTAAAATAATTTGAGTTTTACCTACCCAAGCTCATGAGGAGAACATAGCAAATGTCTAAATATAATTTTAAAAGAGAGAAGTGGAAAGTACATCTCGATCACCAAACGAATGTATAGTATTTCTTAAAGGGAAAATGATCTTGAAAAGTAAAGTGAAAACAGCTCTAAAAATAGTTGAAGCAAAAAAATCAAAAACCTACGAGGGTTTACAATTCTAACTGCAGTTCCAAAAGTAGCTACCTGATAGCCAATATACTTTCAATTTAAAAGCAGAATTTACACATTATACTACTGGCACAACGAACACAACACGTACTCTGTATAACTTCCACCCAATAACATAATACAACCCACGCAGATAACATTCTATATAATCACCATCCATTAATACAACACAACCCACACAGCGCATACTCTGCATAATCAACACCCAATAAAATAACACAAAGCCAAGTCTTACTAAATCGACATCCGGTACAAAAACGCACATCGCCTACACAACTAATATTTTATACAATGGTTATCCATTAATATAAGATAACACACACAATATGTGCCGCGCGACATTTTCATTGCAAGTTTTTTTCTCTACTCTCGAGTTGAGCAATATTGTGTGAACGATATTCTATAGACGAAAACTGTACGGAAGCACGACTTGTAAATGTGTGACTGAGTGTGTGTGTGTGTGTGTATGCGTGTGTGTGTGTGTGTGTGTGTGTGTGTGTGTGTGTGTGTGTGTGTGTGTGTGCTTGACTATGTGTGTGCATATGCATTTATGTCAATGATATAATTTTACCTGAGCTCACTTTGTGCCACTTTGGTGTGTAAATGAATTGTCAGTTCACTTTAGAAGTGAAGAAATACGCGATTATAAGTTTCACATTTAGTAAGTGCATTGCCATTAGAAATGATAAAAGCAGTGTTTGGCAAATAAAACTTATACAATAAAAGGCCATGAGTAGAAATGTTATTTCTGTAAAACGAAGGCTCATTTATATGGAGAAATAGCGCGCTAGATATGTATGTATGTATGTATGTATGTATGTATGTATGTATGTATGTATGTATGTATGTATGGATGGATGGATGGATGGATGGATGGATGGATGGATGGATGAAGGCACAGTCAATCTCGGTGGAAATAAAAGAGAGTAATGGCAGACGAAATACCGATAAGCATTTTGTCCAGCGTTCTAATGATTCTGCCAGCTCACCGCCTTATATTTAGTAAATATTCCTTTCTACGATAGGCACAAGTCCTGAATATTTTTTGGTGGAGGAGAGGCTAGTTCCATTGTGCAACTAGTACTAGTTTCATCGACCCCGAAAGGATGAAAGGCAAAGTTGACCACGGCGGAATTTGAACGAGAACGTAAAGAACGACGAAATGCCGCTAAGCATTTTGCCTGACTTCTACCAGTTAGCTGCTTTAGTAAATATTAAAATAGTTTTGATCTCTAAAGCTAAGATGAATTACCTTCTTTATGTTTTCTCATCTCAGATACTGAATGACATTATTACAGGTTTTAAGACGTAAAAATCTACGATGTATATATAAAAGAAAAATAGAATCAAAGTAAAAATCATACACTGTGGTGAAATGTTCATGGTCTATAGAAGCAGGGGTGGCTGTGTGTTAGGAAAATTACTTCCCAAACAAATGATTTCGGGTTCAGAACTACTGAAAAATATAATCTCTAAAATCATTGATATATATTTTGAAATCACACAAACGTATAGAAAAATTGTTAAAGTGACAATGAACAACAGATTTGTTCAATAAAACATCTGCAGGTTAGTTTGATAAATCTCCATACAGAAGCGATTGACTGAGCACAGAAATTATATGTAATAAAAATATCCCTTAGGCTGATTTGCAATTAATTTTAAATACCCTGTGAGGAGAAATTGAAATGTAGGTATCAAAGTATTACAAAATCATATATATATATATATATATATATATATATATATATATATATATATATATATATATATATATATATATATATATATATATATATATTGTTTGTTAATAACAGTTAACACAAAACATAAATCATATTTCGAAGAAAATACACCGCAAATAGAGAACCTTCAACTGACAGTGATAATATTTAAAGTTGATTATTTATTTTACGCCGCTGAAGTCTAGCTTCTGTAAATAGCATGCTTATTCTTTCATTCACAGATGCACAAGAATCTCTCATACATTTGGTACATTCATCCGTATATATATGTGTGCGTGAGTGCGGGTGTGAATATGTACCTAACACACATACACTCACAGATATGTATGTATATATGTATGCATATAAATAAATAAATAAGTAAATATATATATATATATATATATATATATATATATATATATATACATACATACATACATACATACATACCTTTATATAGGAACACTCCGTCGGTTACAACGACGAGGGTCCCAGCTGATAGAACAACGGAATAGCTTGCTTGTGAAATTAACGTGCAAGTGCCTGAGCACTCCACAGACAAATGTACCCTTATCGTAGTTCTCAGGGAGATTCAACGTGACACAGGTGTGCCAAGGCTGGCCCTTTGAAATACAGGTAGTACTCATTTTTGCCAGCTGAGTGAACTGAAGCAACGTGAAATAAAGTCTCTTGCTCAAGAACACTATGCGTCGCCTAGAATTGAACTCACGACCTTACAATCGTGGGTCGAATGCCTTAACCACTAAGCCACACGCCTTCACATACCTTTATATATAAGAGACACGAACACGCAAGCGGCTTAAAAGAAATTCTACAACAAATAATTTTATATATTCATCTTTAGAGACTCTATAAACAGAGGAGCCGCTGAAATAAACTTTTCTTACGCCATAGCTTTCCATATTCAAAGACCTTGTATTTTCAATAAGAAACAAATCTTGAAAATAGTTCTGTAAGCATAAAAATAATGATAGTAGTATTTAAAACACAAACATGAACAAACTCAATATCAGAATCATAAATAAATATAATAAACGTGCCCTTTTAAAGCCTAGTCAGGCTCATGGGCCCCATTTGCCGGTTTCAATGGCGTATGTGTTCCACAGCTGGACGGGACGCCAGTCCATCGTAGCGTTACTCATTATTGCCAGCTGAGTGGACTGGAGCAAAATATCAGAATTAGCAGCTAGAAATATTCTTCGCTACAGAAAGCTTTGAAAATTTCAACCAATAATCTGGATGCCTTTAACTGTAGAACAATCACTAATTGTCCCCCTGAAGCTAAATGCCTATTACGCAATATAACATGCAATTGAAATGTCATAAACTAGCGAAATGGATGCTACATTGGTTCACTAAAAAACACTGTTAAATGCCCTTATATTTTGCATAGACATACTTTTGGTTACAAAACCTTATGTAAAATTATTTTATTGACAAAGTATATATAAACTCTAAATTTTAAATAACTGCTTTTAAATTGCAGTGGAGCGTCATAATCACTACCTCTGCTTACACGGAAATATAAAAATGTACGTTAAAAGAGTTCACAGGATAGGCATAAGAATACACGGGAAATGAAACTAGCGGGATTTAAAATAAATTTAGATTATAATAGTACTTCCAATAAGAGAAAAGAGAGCGTATTCTATCGTTGATACAAATTTATCAAACCCATAAACTTTTATATGAATAATTTCCAGTAAGTCGATAAGCTAAATGCAACTGAGCAATAATATTCTTCATACGAAACAAAAACATATATTATATAGAAAAGTTGATCGTCAAACACCGCACTCTTTCAAAATTTTCTGGTGAATATTGGTATATATACATGTGTAAATGATTACAGATATTGATACATTCCATACGAATGTGTATATTAATGTTTGTAGACATTTATGCAAGCGTGATCCTCTACATGTTTGAATGTGTAGAGAAAGATACATACGTCCTTGTATGTATGGGCAGACATGTCGATAGATGTGAGTGTGTATGACTGTGCCTGTTTGTATACATGTGTATGCATGCATCTATATCAATTCATACGTATTTCCTGTGTATATCTCTACGTATAATTCCTATAAGTGCATACAGTATTATCGTAAGTATTAGAGTATTTGTGTAAAATGTTGTGGATATATATATATATATTTGGACGTGAAGGTGTATACATACATACATACATACATACATACATACACACTTACGTGTATAAGTGTGTGTGTGTTTTCGTATGTGTGTGTGCGTTTGTGTGTGTGTGAAATACATACACATACGATGACTTGCACATTTATTGAGACGTTCCGTCAGCCAATTTCGTGCTCGTGTCGATTTATTACAGGTTGGTAGATATATGAACAGATCAGCGAGCAGTTTGCTCTATATATCAAAATAAGCAACAAGGATATCCAAAGGTAATTCAGTACGATCGTTTCATGCAACTCCATTTAATTGAAGAATTTAATCATTACATCAATTTAAAATGCAGAGCAATCCTCAGCTGCACAAAGATTTAGAATTTAATTAAATTAGAACAGATGGACACATTAGTATAATTATACCTAAAATCTCCAAGACGTTAAGGAGATAGACAAAGAACATGTTGCTTCAACTACAACATAGAAGTCAATAAATACATTGTCAAGAAGACTCTGCTTGTCACTGATTTTATTTGTTTTTATGGAGTCAGTTTTAATTTATAGACTAGTATATTAAACCTTATATATTATATATATATATGTATATATGTATATATATATATATATATATATATATATATATATATATATATATATATATATATATATATATATATATATGTATATATGTATATATATATATATATATATATATATATATATATATATATATATATATATATATATATATATATATATATATATATATATATATATATATGTATACATATATATATCAGTTGCATAATGTTACAACATGGTCTGGTTTCCACGATTTTCATTATTGCATTTATACAAAAATTTTTACAATTAAAAACAGTATTTTGTAATGTTCATAAAGTTCAATTAGCGCTTTCAGACATTCTTAGTAATCATCAGATTTCAAAACGTATTCAACTGACAGTTGAGTTCTTGACAACTGTAGTAAAATTACTGACTTTTCAAACCTTTTAAAAGGCTCCAACAAGCTGAATGTTTCGAATACGGTTTTGAACAGTCAGCATGCTGCTTAAATGTCACGGTTTGCCGAGTGCACCGATATTACTGCCATAGATCCCACCTTTATTCTAACACGTTAGCTTGCAGTTTTAACATCATTAACTGGTTGTTATATTATTGTTGTTATTTCCGTTCAGAACAGGTTTAAACATTTTGATAAAATGCGTTTCTTTTATCTTTCTTTCAACCTCACTTGTGTCATGTAGTTTGCGGAAAGGAGAAATTAGAAACATTTTCTGACCACATGTTTCTATACGTTCGCTTAATGGAATTTTGCGTATTCCGGATTCGCTGTCTGTGGACTCGCGAGCGTTCCAATAATGCCTTCCCTGTCTCGCCAATATACAGCTCCTCGCAATTAGGGCATTTAATGCAGTAGATCAAATTTCTTCTTTTGCAGTTCATATCTACATTTCTGAGAATCTTTCCATTTTTTGTTCTCGTGGATCTACTAGTATGCATGTATTGGCACATGCCACATCGGCTTTTATTACACTTGGATACAGTGAATGTTTTATCCTGTTTGTTCATGCGGAATTTTGCCCTTGTTAATAGTTTCTTTAGGTTATGTGGTTGCCATTTGCAATACACACACACACAAGTATTAAAGAATGAAGTAGATGAGATCCGGGCTACATATGTTCCATACGAGCGGAATTTCGTAAGTGGTGAATATCTAAGCGAGATATATCCTGCAGACTACATGTTACCATGCGCAAGCTTCGATCAGGATGTGTGGAGACCCCGGTAAGAGTGGAGAATAAATGTAGAGAAAAAATAGGAGCATAAAAAGAAAGCAGAAAAGACTAACAAGAATAAAATCATAAAGGAGTGGATGAGTTAAGGAATTTTAAGCAAGGTCGTTTGACAGGTAGATTTTAATAGGGCAATTTTGACCGAGTCATAGAGATATGTAAGGAGGGTGGTATTTTGAAAAAAAAAAACGATAATGTAGAGATAAGAGAGTGGGGGAATCATTTTTGCTCAAGGGGGAGAAAAAAGCATGCTTGAATTGATGGGTTAGTAGTAGAATTGAAAGTCTAGAGGGGTGACTGAAACAAATAAATGATATATATATATATATATATATATATATATATAATGTATGTACACTCGAGTGTGTATCATTGTGTGTGTGTGTGTTTGTGTGTGTGTGTTTGTGTGTGTGTTTAAATATATGATTGATACACTATAATTGCTGTGCACCAAATTCGTCTCACACGATATTTGTACCACCGAAGTTATGGTAGATCGCATTTGTACAAAATGTTTCACATTGGCAACAAACCTGGAACAACACGGTTGAAAATCGCACTTCTTAAATGCACATCCACATTCAATACACTTGTTGAAAAATACGATTCTGCTGCTAACCTCAGAAGATGTCAAGTGCAGCTCTATAATATTCATATACATACACATGACATCTGTTTCACTGACCTCATTAATCAACATTACAGTGGCAGGAAAACGTATGCTCAGATATATGTAGATGATGGAAATAGAGGAAGAGGTTGGGAATGCAAGGATAGATGATAACTTTATAGTTTATTATATTTATTTCAAATGTAATATATTTGAATCTACGACTTGCGCTGTTGAATTATATTTCCTTCTTTATATTTATCTACAACTAAGGCCATTTGTCAATCTTACAATTGACTCCTTCTGGTTGTTTTGCTAACTCTACTAGAAATAAAAAGGGAGGCTCTACGTCGCACCACGATGTACTGCTAGAAATAACAGCTAGATGTCCTCTAAATTATATTCCCTCATCTTACAAACGAAACTCATTGGATAATGTGCTACTGCCTTCTCTGCTGATAGGGAAAAACAAAATTCTTATGGCTGCAATGCGTTTGATTATTAATAGCAAATTATCCCGCAAATCACTCGCTACAAATTTACACAAGAAATGACCTCTCATAAGATATTTGATCAGGCTTCCTACCACAAAGCCACTCCTGCGCTTATATATATATACATATATATATATATATATGTGTGTGTGTGTGTGTGTGTGTGTGTATGTATGTGTGTACAAGGCACATGCACACATGTCTGTGGATAGAGAGATTGATAGATTTAAATACAGATATACAGATTGGTGTGTGTCTGTTCATTTGTATGTGTATATCTATCTATCTATCTATCTATCCCTCTCTCTCTCTCTATATATATATATATATATATATGTATATATATATATATATATATATATATATATATATATATATATATATATAGAGAGAGAGAGAGAGAGAGAGAGAGAGAGAGAAGAGAGAGTGACCAAAGTGTACGTACGCCGCGATATGTTTGCAATTTCGTCTGGTTATACTCGAAATTGCTCCAATCTGGCCAGCCCCAAAGAAAAACTAACCTAAGAGTATTAAATTGCTTGGAAGAAAGCAGTGAATGCATACGAAAACAAGGACGAAAAAGAAAACGGAGAAATGTTACACAAATGCAAATGCAAATAACAGGACATAACAACAGGTGTCTTTCGACTAAGGATGAATTAAATTAAGCTGGCGTGTGTGGAAGTAAAGCCTTACGGCAGGAGGATAAGATTTCACAGGCACAGGGAGGAATATAGATGTTGCACGGATGGTAGTCGAACCACTTTGCTTGTGTAATTCTTACCATTATGGACTCTCTGATGAAGCTTTGGGTTTTCAAACTTTGTCCAATTTTTGTCCAATTTTTGTCCATTTTTTTGTTCAATTTTTGTATAATCTTGGTATGGTGTATGAACTTTAGCATGCTGGACTTCCAAAGCAAAAACAGCTGTAAGAGTAGGGTTATATTCAATCATTTATCCTTATTTATTTATTTATTCGTAATTAATAAATAGGTCTAGCTGATGTTTGTAAGGTGATGTTTTTCAATTATCTTCTCGATTTTCTTCCTTGCCTTATATATATATATATATATATATATATATATATATATATATATATATATATATATATATATATATATATATATATATATATATATATATATATATATATATATATATATATATATATATACATATATATATATATATATATATATATATATATATATATATATATATATATATATATATATATATATATATATATATATATATATATATATACACACATACATACATACATATATATATATGTGTATATATGTTAGGGTGGAGCGAAAAGATACTTTTACACAGATTTTCGAAATATGCTTTTAAGGATGAATTTTTTATTGGAAAACCCATTAAGAGCAACTGTGTTAAAATATGAAATTCTCCGCAACCCACTGGAAATTTTTAATAAAGAGCGAAAACTCAATCAAGATTTTCGGTTTAACTGTCGTATTCGTAACACAAGGGATGGATGTCTTTTGCCAAAGGGGAATTATCTTTTCTGCCACAATGTTGACAATTTGTTTCATTGAAGGATCTTTCTTAACAACATTCTTTTCTTTTTCTCGTTCAAATAAAACACATTTTAGTGCATCCTTGTAAGTTGGCAAAACTCTCTCGTTAAGATCCCATGGAGTACGAAACATTGGGCATTCAATATCATGACGCGTTATTGCCTTATGAGACATCACTAAAGGTAAACAATACTAAATTTAATGTGATCATTAATTTTAATACAATGGCCTAAAGTCAAGGTACAAAGCAAAAAAACCACACACCTACGACGTACGTCCACACGCCACGGCCGTTGCAGTGGCACTGGAGAGACGTTCACTCTACAGTTCTATTTAAAGTCAATGCGAAACCTCAAGCTATCAGTCACTTGTATTAAAGCTTGGTTCGCAACCTTTTAAGGATACTATATTTACTGTTTTGTATTCTGTTATGTAGACATATGTATTCGTTACAACTTATAATCCCTGAAATCCAAAATTCGACGAAAAATAGCGATTTTTAAGATATTCAATTACGTTGCGCATCCTAAAACAAACATCTAACCGCAAAGTTCTTTTATACGCCATTCTTTGAATTCTGATTCGCAACAATATATCAATTCTTGGTTATCAATTTCGAAATTTGCATTGTTCGTTCCACTCTAATATATATACCTATAACTTGAGGCAGTTCAGCAATGTTACACACGGAAGATAGCATCAATGGAACAGCTGAGCTAAAAGAGTTACGATAGAAAAAGCTACGACTGAAATAGCTACGACTCTACACTCTAGAATGAAGGCGCGAGAGGTATGCAGTAATATATGCATGAAGATACAGGAGGGGCTGGCACTAAATTTCGGAAATGAAAGCTATATCAGACCCGAACTGGACATCACTGCTCTGTTCCAAGGGTCCCATCTGTCCTATCTAGAGTGAGCACCATGTACCGCAATAGCTTGGGATTCAATGGGTCAAAGCAATTTAATGCCTTGCCAAAACATTTGAAGGTTATTCATGGAGTGGGGTAGATGTTTATTAAGAAACAGGTTGACCTCTTGCTATCCAAAGTCCAGGGTGAACCAATATCAAGGCAGGATACTCAAAAGAGTGCAACAGTATCGAATTCCCTCCTTCAACCAAAGCCAATCACATAAAATTGGCCATTGAAAAGGTGATTACACTGGCGGTGTCCCAGCATGGGTACAGCCTTAGGGCTGGAACGTATAAAAGAATAAAGGAATATCTATACAAACACGCACAGGTACAAACATACATACATACATACATACATACACACACACACACACACACATATATATATACATACACACACGCACACATATATTTGTGTGCAATGTGCATACACGCATAGCTTAATGCATGTATGTATGATAATGCATTGACACTGACATTGATATATGCATATATGTTTATAAATGTGTGTGTCATCATAGAAACTTGTTTACATAGGTGTATTTTATTGTTATTGTGAGCCGTCTTCTCCATTTTCCTTTTGTTTGAAATATCAACTGCTGTTGTGTCACTTCCACTGATTCAGTTCTAAATCATCTAAAATATCTCTTATGGATTTAGCCACAGTAATGCCCTCATAGTTAACAACTATTCAAGTGATTCTTTTGATTTAGATTCTGCTTTCTTTTAATTCAAATAGCCGCACGCAAAACAATTCTCATCAGCCTGTTACATAATTTGTTTATTATATGTTACTTTTATGCTGCAATTTTTATTTTGCGTTTTGGAAAACTGCTTCACACTAAGCTTTGAACAATGTTAGTTTTAAATAGCATTCAATATTTAACAGAAGTAACTAAAATCTTAGAAGCTGGTTTTCAATTTACAGTTTTTCTTTGTCAAACATTTAAAGACACTTGGCAGTTTTCTAAAAAAAACAAAAACGCTTCCTTATATTTTGTGAGGAAAATCTTTCAATTTATTAAGAACTTGTTTTTCTCCTTTTGTTATTTCAGTAAATTTCCATATTTCTAAAATTAGACTTATAGCTATGACGCCCCCCCACCTAAAATACTTTATATCAAATTTTATTTGCTTTGTACAAATTTCCTCTGGGAATACGTTTTAATTAGAAACATTACATTTGTTGTCAATTTTTCACATTATGTTTCATGTCAATATCAGTTGCAAATATTTAGCTATATATGTTTGTAGGTGTGTGTGTGTTTATAGCTAGCTAGCTAGCTAGATAAATAGATAGATAGATAGATATACATACATACATACATACATATATATATATATATATATATATATATATATATATATATATATATATATATATATATATATATTATGTAGATAAGATTAAAATCCAAGCTGTGCCCTTTTCCAGCACATCTGCGTATTTCACTATTCAAAATCCCTATGTAGATGTTATAAATGATACCAAAAATTTTCCAAGTTCCTGTGTGTGTGTGCGTGTGAGTATGATATACTGTCCTCACTCTATTTAGTGAAATAAATATTATATGATACACACAATGCATGTTTTTATGTGCTACTAATAGTTTCATACGTTAAGAAATACCAAACAAAATCATCAGACATAAAGCACATATTATAACAAACTAAAACTTGAATGAGAGAAGAAACGCAAGAAGTTGAGAAGAGATCATATAAAAAATGTGGAAGGTTAAAAAATAGAAAACCAAAAAGTAAAAAGTTAAAACGGTAAATTAGGCTTTAAATTATAAGGCCGGATAGATATCAACAAATTAATCAGATATAGGCGGAATTTTCAAATACTGCAAGATGTACTTAGACATATGATTGCAACCGCCGAAAATTTCAAACCTAGAGTTCAGTAGTGAGTTAGCGATTTTAGGTCTGAAAAGGATCTGAGCTCTTTGAGCTAAACATAGCTTACATTTATTTGATCCATTAACATAAGGTGTGGATTTTTCAATCATTTTATAATTAATCACATGTGGTGTCGCATTAGATTTCAAACTCAATACGTGGTTAGCCAACATAGTAGCTTTGCGTTTATCCTTATATATACATATATTCTTTTATTCGTTTTAGCCATTCAGTTGCAGTCATGCTGGAGCACCACCGTGGTTTTGCTGATCTCCTCAGGCTGGGGGTTTCACATCATCACTCCTGTATGTGCATTTGTCCCAGTTGTTGGCACATTTGGTGTATGAGGGTGTTTGATTTCATTGCCCTGGTCTGGACCTCATGCCGGGCCGTTAGTTCATCCGGTATTGTGGAGAGGAGGTATAGTTTCATCTTGAAGATATCTACGTCCACATTATGAAGATTTCTTAATTTTTGTGGAAGGGCATTGAATACCTGCGGGCCTATGAACCCCAGGCTATTTCAGCATTTTCCTGAATTTAGATGGAGTTGATGGTACCTTTGGTACAATACAATGACGTCCAGTTGTGGTACTTATATAAGATTCAATGCGGTAAATGGGTACTAGCCCTTCTAGAGTTTTCCGTATGTAGATTATTAGATATATGTCGCACCTTCGCTCCAGGGAATAAAGTTGCAGTTTTTTCAGCCTCTGCCTGTAGCTCTTCCGCTGCACTGATGCGTTAGGCTACTTCAAACTACGCTGTTAGTTTGGCACTATGTGATGACCGTAGTTGAGAGCACTAGTCCAGGCAGCTGAGAACAAAGGTCCTCCACATGGGGTCAACATAACTTCTTGGTCTCTTGTCATGAAGCACCTTAGTGTCCATCCTGCCAGTGGTCTGCGCTTTGCTGCCATCTTGGTAATGTGCATATAAAATGATGAATCATTGCACATACTGATCCCCAAATATTTCGCTGTCTGTGAGTCTGGGATTGTAGTACCTTCGGGTCCTGTATATGTAGGCTGTGGTACCTTCATGAGTTGTTAGCGCAGTGCTTGAAATTTTCCACTAAATGTTTACTTCAGCCCAATTGTATATTGCAACGCGGTCCCGTCATACGCTTTTGACATCATCTCGATATTTTATTGCTTCTGCTAATTTTGCACCATCGGCATAGCCAGTAACAGTGACTGTCCGAGTGAGCACGGGCAGGTATAAGGAGACTGTTATATAAGGTAATGGCCTCAGGACAGTTCCCTGGGGGATACCACTTAGAATTTTAGTTTCCTCCGAAATGGCACCATCGGATGAAACTGCCTGACCTCTGTCTTTACGGACGTCATGCAGCTACTCTTCCAGTTTACCAGCAATGCTAAGATGTATATGTATGTATGTATGTATGTATGTATGTATGTATGTATGTATGTATGTATGTATGTATGTAAGACCCTCTAATGAGGGCTTAACCCTCACATTTTAGTGTTTTTTCGTGGACCAAAATTACTGAATGGATAGTGTGAAAGAAACTTATATTTAAGTACAGAATAACATTATCGTTTTGCAATACGTAACCCAAGTTTTAGTCCTTTCTACATTTCATTCCAACGTTCAAGACGTTGATAACCTTATGAGCCAATGAGCAATCCAATCCTCTATGTAGAAATAGCGGCCAAATTGCCCTCAAATTATTCCGACCTTATAAGTATTGAGTACATTATAAAATGTAACCCTACATAATGCCAAAAATATGGGCTGCACACAGTTACTATACGTTTGATAAAAATTCAGCTGATATGTTTGTTCTGGGTTAGACAGGAACAAGTAGTACTACTACAGTTGCTACTTCTACTACTTTGAAATATTTTAGATTTGTATTGACCAATGTATTTACTGGCTATACAACGTTTTCCCATGTTAGAAGTACCCACATACAGGTGCTCAAATATTAATTTACTGTTTTATAAATATACTTTCTCCTCAATGATAGCTAACAATGAAACTACATTCTATACAATATTATGAAAAGAAAAGAAAAGAACTATCAGTATGTGAAAACTATTGTGTGATAAGAATAGCAATAGCAGAAATTATAAACAAAATGAAATCAAACAACATAAAATCGTATCATCAATATAAAAAAAATTACCAAGAAAATATTATTATCATCCGATGTAAGATAAAAGGAATTCATAAACACTTGAACATAAAGAATATATCCCAAGTATTTTCACCTATTTAAGCATAATTTCTAATGTTTATATCATATCAAAAGCAATTATATCGCAGGTGTTAAGATTGTGATGAGAATGCTTAGAATGACTTTTATTTCCCTTTTATATCCGATGGCTTTCTGTTTACAGCACTGGTCGTCACTAATTGTACACATGTCAGAAGTATCTTGCAAATTATTTGGTATCAGCTGGTCTTAGCTTATATGGAGATACACTTGAAGTCTAACAAACCAACGGAAACAAAATATTTTCTTTATAAGGGCAGCATCAGATTTTCAATGACTTTATATTTGTGTAAGCAAGACCTCTCATCTGCTACAGTATTAATTTCTTAAAATTAATTCAGCTACATATATCTAACAGGATATTATAAACAAAAATATGTATTTCTGTTGCATTAAAAAGTGTATTTGGATAAAAATAATTATTATATATATATATATATGTCCGTGCGTACGTATGTACACACACTTATACATGCGTACCTGCATATACATACGCACATAGATATAATATATATGTATATATATATATATATATATATATATATATATATATATATATATATATATTTTATCTCTCTCTCTCTCTCTCTCTCTCTCTCTCTATATATATATATATATATATATATATATATATATATATATATATATATATATATATATTATATCTATGTTTCAGTGTCCGTTGGGTATGTAATTAATGAGAGAGACAGAAGAGAGAAGGTACGAGCATGTTTATTGATCACTACAATTGTTTCAACCCATCCTAAACTTTATTTTAACGAGATACTTCTTGAAATCACATAAGGGGTACATCAAAACCAGATGTGTTGTATGTCAGCCGCGAGGGTTGATGCTAGGTGGGTCGCAAAGATTGTAGCGATTAATAAAGATTCTCGTATCTTCCATACACCGGACGGACAGCAGACAAATTATTCAGAAGATAAACTATTAAGACAAACTATTCAGAAAATTGCTTAGTATTGTGTTAGGTTTTGAAAGGTGGAGAACGAAGGTATTTGATAATTTACATGACATCATAAATCTCTGCTTTCGTCGAATATTTTCACGCCATAGAATATGAGTGACATGAAGAACTGAAAAGGGCGCAGGAAATGTTGGACAACTTGAGATTTGCTGAAAATAGATGAAATAGTGGGTTGCATGTATTGCTGTATATCTACAATCTCTTTACGTTATAGATTTTTACAGATTGCGAAACCAATGCGTTTTGTGTTAAGTATTAACTGAATATTGTTTGCTTATCCGATTCTCATACATACAAAAAAAAAAAAGCACAAACACTTTTTTACGTTGAGGGCTTATATAAATCAATATTAGACATCTTCTTTAGCTAATACACAGCGATCGTTTGTATGCTTTAAGTTTACAATTATTATCATTTACAGAATTGTCACTCGTACCCACTTCTTTATTTAACGGTGGAAATGCACATATGTGTGCGCGCGTGCGTGTATATATATGTATATATATATATATATATATATATATATATAAACACACACACAGAGACAAATACCTATTTGTATATGTATTTGTATACATATATATATATATATATATATGTGATATGTATATAGAAATAGCATTATTTCTGAATTTCTCAGAGACAGATATGCAGTAACATTTCTTTAAAGTAAAATGTAATTGCCAACATAATATGGCTGTTCTGTAAGCGACGTTGTTACTGTTTATTAGCCCTTAGAAACATCGTTTCTAGTTGGCTATACGACACATTATCTGTGTCCTTATATTTTCGAACCGGGAATTCAGCATCTCCTCCCAGAGGGGCCTTGCAAGTCTACCAGATAGATGGAAGAGCATTGTAGAAAATGAAGGAGAGTATATTTTAGATTAAAGAAGAACTTTGTTTATTTTGATTTTGAAAAATAAAAGAAGTATAAAAAACGCATTATTTGAGGGATGACCCAATATTTTCCAACCGGGAATTCAGTATCCTCTCTGTTGATGAAGGGCAATAACCCTGAGAGGCAATAGCCCTGGAACTAGTCCACAGATGTTGTTTTTGTGCTGGGCGGGGATGCTGAATTCCCGGTTCGAAAATATAAGGACATAGATAATGTGTCGGGTAGTCAGCTAGAAACGATATTTCTTAAGGCTAATAAACAGTAACAACATCCCTTACAAAACAGCCATATTATGTTGGCAATTACATTTCACTTTAAAGAAATGTTACTGTATGTCTCGCAGAGATTTAGAAATAATGTTATTTCTATTTATAGATCAGTGGTTGTATGTCACTTTGAAATCTGTATGTTCGAACCGTGAAGTCAGCAGTGCCACCTAGCCAAGCAGTTACCCTGTGTTGATGAAGCGCAATAACCCTAGAACTAGTCTACAGATGTTTTCGTGCTGGGTGTGGATGCTAAATTCCTTGTTCGAAAATATATGGACACAGATAATGTGTCATATAGCCGGTTAGAAACGTTGTTTCTTGGGGCTAATAAAGAGTAACAATGTCCCTTACAGGACAGCCATATTATGTTGGCAATTAAATTTTACTTTATATATACATTAGGTTGTCCGGAAAGTTCTGAGCGTTTTTAAGCTAAATCTTTTAATGCTTCATTGAACACACCTGAAACGTAACACAGTTAAAACTTTGGCGTTGCTTGAAATGGTACTGCATCTTTTCTTTGTTCCTGACTAAAAATAGATTTATCTTTCATTCCGGTTACTCTTTATTGACATTTGAAATTCATAACGAAAACTTTCATATACGCGTTGTAACGTTTTTCTTTTCTTAAAAAAGAAGAAAATGCTGCAAAGACTTGGAAAAGCATTTGTGAAGTTTATGCTGATGATGTAGGTGAATCAACTTTTCGAAGGTGGTTTGCAAAATTTTATGCTGGAGAGTTTAGCTTGGAAGGTGGCAATAGCAGTGGAAGACCTTCAAAATTGGATGAAGATGTTTTGAATGGAAAATCGAAAGAAACTCAAATATAACGACTAGAGGAATGACAGAGGGGTGGTTGGAAGTTTCTACAACACTACGGCTCATGAACACCTAGTGAAGCTAGGATACATTTCTCACCATAATGTATGGATCCCTCGCAAATTATCAGATAAGAATTACGTGGCCGGTAATCCGTTTGCGTTATGCTTTTGAAACGGAATGAAACATACTTTTTTGAAACAACTTGTGACTGGAGAGGAAAAATGGATTGATAGGAGAACGTAGTGCGGAAAAAATCCCGGAGTTTGCGTAAAGATCCCCCTAAAACAGTAACCAAAGACGAATATCCACACCAAAAACTAAGCTGTTTGGGGGGGTTAAGAATGGCATTATTTATTATGAGCTTCTCCAACAAAAACAGACCATTAATTCTGATGTGTTCTCTCGTCAAATTTTATACTGATGGAATATTTAAATTGCTTGATAGTTGGGCAAAGGTCATTAATAATAATAGAAATTATTTCATTTAATAAAATTCATTGAAAGGTCAATTATTTATATGCTTTTTTGCACATTGTTAAAGAGCTCAGAAATTTTCGGACAACCTTATATATATATATATATATATATATATATATATATATCATGTGCGAGTATTTTGACTATTTTCACCATTAGTTTGTAGTCTTAAGGTTTTTATTTCTTACGTTTCGTCTTTTCTTTTATAGAGATTCTTGACATTTCAGTTACTTATCGGTGGGTTAAATTAGACATTTTAAATTAAACTTCCACACGCATGTCACGAATTTTTAATTAGATGCTGAAACATCTCTTTCAATGTGAATCAACAACTATGTGTCACAGAAATAAACCATTTTAGTGTATATAGCTTGATCTCGATAGAAATACGAGAGAAATGTTCATTTTTGTCTTGATGATACTTTCCTGGCTGTAATGAATAAAATGCGGAAGTTTAATGTATTTAGCATGGCTCAGTTTTGTTGCAACAGGATGAACAGGTTTTAGCATTTTAAAGAAAGACATCGTGCCCTGTAATCAACATCAAAGACAATATTCAGTGAAATAGAAAATTCTCTTTATTGCTACCTATTAGGGGTGGACGTGTCAAATTTAATGCAGTGGGTTAAAATAAATCATTAGAAATGATATGGCTATAAATCACCATCAGATCTCAGATGATTGATTTTTTATGGAACTTACGCTTATTGTTTACTGTATTTGTGAATTTTAAGATATAAAATAAAACTGAAATTCTGTCATTTTTTTCTGTGCTATCATTTTGAACTTTGAGATAAAAAGCGAAATTCTGTTGAAATATCAATCGTATAGTTAAACGAATTGCAATAAGTACATACCAGTAACTGATATTATAGACGGTCAAATATCTTATGATTATAATATACAAACTTTCACTGAGAAGAACGCTCGACTATCCTTGATAATTAACTTAGCGGCCAGTTTGGCACCTTCTATATTTGATTATCGGCGAGAGTAAAGGTCAAAACAGGTCGATTTACTTAATGGGTATGGCGCTAATATTCACTATTAGCACTTTTTTATGACGTAGAGAAGGAATTTCTGCCTTACGTGTCTCATCTCATTCAGCTTCTAATATGTATTCAACCTTTTTGGGAAAATAACTATTGGTAAAGTAGGGTCATCGCTTTAAAGTTTTTCTATCATAACTCCAAATACAACAAAGTAAAGCACTGGTTTGCTTGCCTTTTGTCAATTGCAAAATTAGTGATTCAGGCAGACAGATGAATCTGTTACAAGGAAATATATTGCAGCATCCATGTTACTAGTTGTTCACTCTCTATTGTTCGCGGATTATAAAAATTAACGAACAAGAAAGATTTAAAGAAATTCTTTTCGCGAATAAATATTTACTACAGTAATTGGAAAGTTAAATGATACTCTATAGACACTTTAAAAGTAACAAGGGCTGGTATAATGGTAATGCAGACTCAAAACATATCATGTCATAAGCCCGAGACCAAAGAGGAAATTTATTGAAACATTCCCCCTATTTCTACTGTTGATGCTCAATAAAAAAGGGGGCTAAAGACCGGGTCTCGTCAGATGTTCTATATTCTATGAGTGTTGTATCAAAATCATTGCAACTATAGGCATAACTGTTTTTATTAACTGACATCGGTCATTCAAATTGGACATGTTGGTAAAATAACACTTCCTACACATTAACACTTAACACTTCTGTTTCTTCATTGCAAGCAAATAATGTGCTCCAAGTAGAAGCAACATACTGTCATTCACTTCTTGTGGAAAGAGGTATTCAAGCTGTATGACATCTAGAGAAGGCTGAGGGTGGTTAGTGGAAAATAAAACCATAAGCAAAAAACCAACTGGGCAATGTACCCACTTGGATGAAAAAGATTAAAGAATGGTAAACAGGCATTTACAACAAACAACACAGTTGCAGACAACCAATTGTGACACAGACACAAACTACCGATAAGGTGACGAATTGATACGCACGGACAGAGGAATCCAAATCTGAAAGCGTGTTGCAAAGTTTGTGGTCAGAGCGCGTTACGAAAAAGGATGTAGGACATTGTGAGCACCTCATCAGCTGACACTCGATTTGAAGGACAGAAAGTTACTCTGATCTCCTGGGAACTTCTAGCCAGTTGTTGTTCCTCGAAGTACACGCCGCATCTAACACCTTCTGAGTTTCTTCTGTTTGGTCCAATGAAATACAAACTTCGACGACAGCGATTTGATGACACAGACCAGTTGGAAATAGCTATAAAGAATTTGGTACAACAGTACGCATCTGAATTCTTTTCAAAGAGGATTCGAATGCTGGCCCAAATGCATCGCTTCTGATGGAGAGTATACTGAGTTACACTTTTGTATAGTGTAAGAGATACTTCAGAAACATGTGCAATTTGAAAAGCCAGTGTACGATATAAGAAAAAACTATGTCGCTTTTACATTCTTTTCAATATAGCTATCATTTTGGAAACTTCTGCAGCCTAAATGAGGAGGAAGACAATGATGCTACATTGATGTAATTAGCAGAGACACGCAACATGAAATTGAGGAACTACCGATGCTAAAAACGAAGCTAGTAAGTTATATAGATTCTTGTTGAAAAGCATCTCGGTTGCAGCCGCTTGGAGAAAATAATGACAAACAATATTAGTTAGTAACAGAATCTATTAGAAAAACGTCCTTCCTATCAACAAGTTTGTTTTGCAAGAGACACGTTAAAGCTTAAACTTTTTCCACTTCTTATTTCAACTTAATTCATTATAGATTTTGTAGATTCTTAAAAGTAAAGAATAACAATAAAGCCTTATGCATATTGTTCCACCGTCCCAACACACAGCCTAGTCATTTCTTATCAGCATGCTGGGTCTTCGAAAGTCCTTCCTTTCTCATATTTTCCCCCAAATATCGAAGTGAAAGAGTTTAAATATACATGGCTTCCATCACACTGACCTCTGAAACGAGAATGAGCACGAGACGGCCCCATCAGAACAAACTAATAAAACTGTTAGAAAATAAACTCTAATTAAAAATTGCTAAGCTATACATACGCCCGTATCATTAAATTGTTTTTGAATGACAAGAGAAACCGGAGACTAATTAATGAGCTGATACAGGGCGGGGTAACTAATACAACATTATAATTTATAAGCGAAAACCTAGAGAAAACAAATAGGGAACAATATAGATACAT
The DNA here is from genome assembly GCF_046866305.1 of Octopus bimaculoides. NCBI lineage: Eukaryota > Metazoa > Mollusca > Cephalopoda > Octopoda > Octopodidae > Octopus > Octopus bimaculoides. The sequence continues at coordinate 26,674,297 of NC_142929.1, read as the reverse complement.
ACAGAAATATGTACTTACATAAATCCACACACATACAGACACACATATGTTCACAATCGCACACACACATAATATACATATGCGTATAACATATATTATATGTATATATATTATAACATATACATATAATATATATATACAAACACACACACACACTCGTGTATATATATATATATATATATATATATATATATATACATATATATATATATATATTTATTTATTTATATAAGAACGCAGATGACTATGCATTGAAATATATACGTACCTACTGCATGCACACACAGAGATATAGTGTAGGTAAGCTCGTATATATTTCCTTCATATCGTCTAGCAGAAGTTGACCTTTTCTGTTTATTCTTTCAGGTTATAGACTTAATGTTGTTGCCCCAAATATGTCATAGTATATATGAAGATCTATTGAGCACTTTTAGAGAAAAACACGTCACTAAGACAAATTAAAATATAGCAGGCAGAGAAGGAATGCGTCTGGAAAGTTAATTCCTCGTCCAGCAATTTGAGGTAGATTTTCCACGAATGAAAGTTTCATCAAGCTAGATATAAAGGAATGTGGTTTTTTAGTACATATTTCTGTTCCTGGTAGTTTCATATTTAGCTTCTACGTAACTACACTGAACCGCAAAAGAAACGCGAGACGTGTGTGAAATATGTTTTAATTTCAGTATGTCAGAGATAAATTTTGAGAAAATCTGATGTCAATTTCTTGGATGCACTTTGACCACAGTCTGTGGGTCGTTGTCCTGTGTGTTCTGGTAGTGAGCGGATCCAGCACATCGAGATTGTAGGGCGTGATATGTTCAATACCATGTATGCTCTCCCTGGGTGTTCAAAACCGCCACTCACTGTCGGTACATGGAGTGCATGAGGTGGTTCACAAAAGACATTGACCCCTGTGCCCATACCCTGTGGAAAGCTGCCTCCAGTTCCCCACGGGTTGTCAGCCTTGGGACCACCTGGTTCAGTCGTCCCTGGTTCAGTCGTCATCAGTCCCAAGTCTATCCAAAAAGGGTGAAATGAGTTCGCGAGAATGGAGAGAAGAGCAGATGTCAACTCGGGATTTGCGGTTATTTTCGGACAATTCCTGGAGTACACATTTTCCAAGTTTAGGAACCTTTCCAAGTTGTTGAAGATGACGATGAACAGTTGTATGGTTTGAACTAAGCTTTATTGCCAATTTTTCAACTGATAATGCAGGATTTTCTTCAAGTAATGCCTCAAGGAGCTTATCATCAAACTCAACTAGACGTCTTGTTCGATATTCATCTTCAAGGCGGACATCTCCACTTCTGAGATTTTCAAACCATCTCCTGCAAGTTCTTTCATTCAAGGATTCCTTCCCATAAACTGAGTGTATGCTTCGAGTCGCTTCGGCTGCAGAGTTTCCTTTTTTGTATTCAGAAAGCATTATGTGCCTTAAATGTTCATTGGATACTTCCATGTTAGAAAGGGTTTTAATCAAAGAAATTTAAATTCTATTATTATGTAAAATAATATTTAATTAGTTTAAATGTACACAAATGCATAAAAATAATTTTTAATTTCATTAGATATTCTAAAATACTATTAAATTTCATTCACTTTTAAAAAATGGTAAAATCGAACAGAACTTATAGGATGACCTGATATATCATAATAATAAGTTATACTATGAGTCTTCCATAGTAGCTTTCTCTCCGTAATGATGCTCAACAAAAACTCATATTCAATGGTGCGATCTTGCGATGACAATGCGAATTTCTTTGAAATTGTTGCAAGAGTACAACTAGTTGATATTTTATATCTTCATCATTTGTTTGGATTACATTGTCAGAACTTCTATCGACATCATTAAAGACAATGGATTCACACTACATCTACGAAGGAGTAATATATATACTGCCATAAAAATTACAAATGCCGATTATGCAGATGAGTTTTTGCTCCTCTCCGATCTAATAAGACGTGCAGAAACAGTCTTCCATACTCTTGAACATTCAGCCAAAAGTATCGGTCAGCATGTTAACTCAGACGGAACAGAATACACAAGCTTAAATCAAAACGGATCAATCGAGACAGCATCTTTCGTACCTCTCAGCTGTGTAGTAGGATTTACTTACCTAGATGATAAAATCTCTAGCTGCAAAAGCAATATAAACAAAGACGTTGATAAGGCCTAGGGTGCCGCCGACAACTTCGTTTTAGTGTAGAAATCTGGACTTCCAGACAAAATGAAAAGGAACGTGTTTCGAGCAACTGTGATCTCTGTTCTAGTGAGTGGCTGCTCCGCATAGGCTCTTACCGCAAAATTGGAAAGAAGATTGAATGGAGCCAGCACTTACATGCTAAGTGTGGCTTTGAATGTCACCTGGAGAAATCGGGTAACCAATGAAAAATTGTATAGGAACCTTTGTCCAGTATGAGATATCATCAAAAATGGGACTCATAATATAAAGACCGGTATGATAATGTTATCACTACTATCATTTACTATCACACTACATGTGTGAGGTACTATTATTTGTGAAGTTAGGAAGCAAAACGCTAGTCTAAAGCATTTTCACTCATCCTATTATTGATATTCATAATTAGTGCTACTACTTTTATATTATCTGTATAGAGATCATATCTGACCCGTTAGCATTTAAACTAGCCATATGCGACCAAAATATTTTACCTGATCTATGTTCAAACCGATCAGATCTGGCCTCTCACACCCGTCCTGCAATGTCATTCTAAAAATAAACAGCCTTATCACTGAGACGTCAAAACTATGAGACAATTCATGTATGATTAATTCAAAACAATGTGAATCAACAAGCATTGTACTTTAGCTTTCATTTGATAGTAAATATTAATGTCTTGGAAGCAGTTTCACTTCAAGTTTAATGCTATTTCATTAAAATTCCTAATGGCTACTGTAATGCGACTCTATATTTCATTTCTCTATAAATTTTCTCTTCTTTTCTCCAAACATTAAAATACTAAAATCCTTTGAAATCATTGAAAAAAAACTATAGCTATGAAATTGAATACATAAGATCTGCAGCATTAGCAGCAATAAATTTCTCAGCTGTATTGACGTAATTATATGAGCAGTATAAATCAGAGATTAACTCTCGACGAATCAAATTCACGATTCAGGATCACTACTGAGGCATCTCAGTACGCATAAGTCTTGTCGGTATGTTTTCTGGTCATAGTCAGAGTCAGTCAACTCAAATGAGATAAGCTCTTCCAGTTTGTCTTCCACTAGATACTTTACGCAAAGGAAGTCTTCAGTTTCTACATTGTAATTTCAAGGGAATGGAATGCAATTGATATATCATGACTCCCCCGCTACAAAATGTACTATGTATCTCCTGAAAAGAATTTAATAATTATTCGTTTCTAAAATCAAATAACAAAAGCTGAGATTTGTGGTGAAGATTGTGGTTTCTACGTTGTTTTCAACGTGTGTTATAATTCAGAAAGGAGGTGTTCAAATGGGGGCTCCAACCTGATCTATGCTTCGATTCACCGGTAGATTTTTGTTAATGTTTCTTAGTCATGAAACCCAAAGTACTGAGTGTGATAGAGAATGCCCTTAATCTGAGAGAATTAACGACCTAATGGGAATGTAAATTTATTCAGCATTAAAAATAATAATAGTATTATCAATTATCATTTTTTTCCGTTACTCTATTAGTCTATCGTACCTAATCTTAATATAAACTGAAAACAAGCGGGTGAAATTTTGTGGATTATTTGTTAAAAAGCAATTTTGTGTACAAACACTTTTTATTAATTATTATTTTTATTTAAAATGTGATAATATCTCCCTAAAATAGCTTTTCGAATAGTAGAAAGGGATGGAAGCTCTCTTGGAAATATACCAAAGTTGATAATTTTAAAACTGTAACACGGTTAAATATTCTGAAAGTGTGCTAAGGTTATAATTTTGAAAAGTTGCCAAATGTTTTAAATAGTAGTAACCTTGGGTGTGCGCAACAGAATGATATCAACATTTAAATTTAGGCATCCATCATCCACTTAAATTGTCATAATAAATAGACAAGACACTGGGGGATGGGGAAGAAAAGTAAATTTATATTTATATAACATCAGTTCGAGAACTGAAACAGGTCGAGGACATGAGACAAGCATTTGATGGGTTCATAGATTGTGTACCGACATCTTGCTGCGAATATGATTAAGACTACTGACTCTTAAATATTGCAGTTATTTCATTATAAATAGAAATATGTGTCAGTGGGATAATTACATAACTGGATAATTTTAAGTGTCGACTTAAGAGAGACGGAATACTCTATGCTAGTTAGTATTTCATAAAATGACTAATGACAAAGACTCCAGCTGGTCACTCAATGACCTATCGAAATTTGTGACTTACGTAATATTAATTTGGTGTATTATTCTATAGTGTGCCGGTTTTCTTCCTAGCATAACTGTCATTGATCGAGTTGTTAGGGTTTCTCACCGGTGACCGAATGTCGTATCCTGACCATCATGAAATGTTGGTTGAGTAACTTTTGCATTATGTAAAGATACTTCTCAACGATACATTTACACAATCCTTAAATCTAATACTCGAATCCTGAGATACGCACTGCTGTAGCCACTTCAGCACAGCTACAAAAGTGTAAGTCGAACTAGGCGGAATTTGATCACAGAAAACAAAAACCCAGAAAAATATGCCGCTAAATATTTTGTCCGACGAGCAAACGATTCTGTCAGATCACAAGTAACAGTTGCACCAGTTCGTGCACGTATTACTACTACTACTACTACTACTACTACTACTACTACTACTAATAATAATAATAATAATAATAATAATAATAATAATAATAATAGTAATAATAATAAAAATACTGTTGTTGTTTAGACCTAGAAAGCTACACAGATTCTTGTATCAAGGCAAACAGGAAGCGGTGCAACTTCCTAGGTCTAACCAACAGTAGTATTATTCTATTCAGGGGACTGTCACATTAAGTTGACAGCATACAACTACTTCATGGATATGTTAGTTGAAAGCTCCGAGATGATAGTAACATTGATCATCAAAGCAGTCTATGATGGACCAACAACCGGATTACCATCTCCCACTTTGAAGGGTATGCGTTTGAAATCCAGGAATAAGAAATATCAACCAAGTACCCGATGCACAAAAAGGAAAGGTATGCAGGAAAAGCAGGAAAATGTGACAACCGATGCAGACTTTGTAGAGTAACACCGAAGATATCACCCACATCATAAGCAGTTGTCCGAAAATGTCATCACGGTGTTATCTACCGATACGACATGATGTAGCTAGGACACTTTATAATAAAATCCGTCGGAAAGATAACCTTGAGGACAAAGAAATAAGAAGCCAATCGTAATAAAAAGAGTGCTGGTGGAATGTCTCAATGTAAACCTAAAAAAAAAATGGAAGCACAACAGACCTGATATAAGGTCTTGTGACTGAGAAGAGAAACTGTGTGCAGTTGTGGAAATTAGCTGCCCAGCGGATGTTAATATAAAGCTGAAGATCAATGAAAACGAGAATACCTACGCTGAACTTTTGAGAAATCTGCAGTTATTCTATTCAGATTACAAGTTCAGGTTTATAACTGTACTTACTGACGCCCTAGGATGTGTAACTGCCTAAATACCAATGTTGAGAAATTAGTCTTCTCAAAACCAGAAAGGAAGAAGCTAATTCGAAGATTGCAAATCCAAACCATCACTGGAAATCCAAATCCAAACCATCACTGCATAAATCTGTAAAACGTCCAGAAACTTATCACTTATATATATATATGAACACGTCTAGATATACAGCTATATGCATAAGAATACATACATAAAACAAAACATACAAATGTGCACATATACATACATACATACATACATACATACATACATACATACATTCATACATACAAAAATACCCTGTTGTTGGTGTTCAAACTACAATGAAGAATAATCTAGGATTATCTAGGTTAAAAACTGGCTCCTTCTCTATTGGCAAGAAATCTTGAAATAAAACTGAATACTGACATAAATAGATAGATAGATAGATAGATAGATAGATAAATACATACATACATACATACATACATGCATACATACATACATACATGCATACATACATACATACACACATACATACATACATACATACATACATACATACATACATTTTCACACACACATTTTAAAAATCCATTTACAGGAAGCAAACAACATATCAACAACCTGTATAACGATCATATTACGTTTGCCAAGACTGAGCATGTTAATTTTTTCTCAAAGTATGTATGAATATTCATTTGCGTTTTTAACTTATAACTTCTAGTTCTTTAATGAGTGTGTATCGCTATTTGTGAAGGATTCATGGCAGCTTTGCTACTCCCTGAAGTTGTGCCATCGTAGATTTGTTGTTTCAGAAAAGTTTTTACTGAAGACTTTGACGAGCCCTTTGCGTGAAGAACTGGCTTCGTGTGAATTTGAAAGAGTCAACTATGCAACTGTTATTAGAAGAAACTCCTGAAGGAAAAGCAACGAAACATCAGAGTAAGAACATTCTTTTTCTTTTTAGTTTACTTCCATGTGCTGAGACATAATACAATCTTAAATTATTATTCCTTTTACACATTGCAGGATTGTCATTAATCCTGTAGATATTATTAATATAGAGAGCTCATTCAAATGTCAATGTACTAAGAAGCTGCGGGCATTGCTAGAAAATATCATGTTGCAAAGTACGATTATCACAAAAAGTTCTAGGATCATAGTGATTTGAGGCGGTGTCGAAATTTACGATCATTCCCGATCGAGAGACAGTGACTATAATATTTTGCAGTAGGAACAGTATGAAGTCAATTAATAATGATAATCTGCCAGAAGTTAAGATCAAATCATTTCTGCGAATCATACAATCATACAAAACCTAATTCTTCTAATTATAATCCAGGTTCTTTGAACTTTAGGTAAGTTATTGCAAATAAGTTGGATGCAGGGTTTATTAAAATCCTAGCCAGGAATATATACATGCAAAATTTCATTCTAAATAAAGTGTCGGGATATCAAAAATTTCGGTGTGAGAAAAGACTTCAGTATTAATTTTGCAATGAATTACAATTTATCAATTAATGAGACTTTCCGATCGTGACCGCTCTATATATTTTTCTTCAATTTTTCCAAACATGATAATTCGTAAGAATGAAAGCGTTGCAAATACTTATACTCTTTTGAATTACTGTTTCTCAAATTAAAATTTCTGCGCAAATAGACACAATGCGAAACAAAATCACAAGTAGAACAATACGAATCAAACTTTAAAATAATAAAATTCACGATGCACCAAGAACTACATATGGTCTATTCGGCCATATAAATTCCATGGCTATACCATTCTGGTATAGTCGAAAGAATTGGTGTGTATTTTCTAATTTTCTTCAATAAACTGAAGAAATATCATGAGACCGCTTTCCCTTTTAAGTCTGCATAGCTCATTGAAAACTATTTTCCAGAAAGTAGCAAAAATAATCTCTTGCTATTTTGCTTAGATAAAATAAACTAATTATTGATAACATTCTAGTGTAAACTATGATACTGAATAAACATTTCATATTCATTTGGAAAGATGACATCACTCGTTGGACATAAAAGAATTTGGCTTTTATAATGTTCTTTCTTTCTTTCACAAGGTCAATAGCAGTTTAAGCGAAATAAAAAAGCATATTCTCACTTATTTGGGAAAATGCCATTTCCTGCAGAAAATGACCGAGTATGTCGATTCAACTAATAAAATAGAGGATGAGAATACTGGAAAAGCGTGAGTTGCAGGAATTGTAAATATATTGATACAACGAGATGTTTCCTGAATGTTGTCAATATCTTCACTACTTTGACATCTAGAAACTGACTACTAATAAGAAATAAAATACAGCGGTAGTAAACTTTAACGAAATCTATAAAACCTGTACAACCCAGTACCATCGTATAGTCGTTGATTGATGATAAGAATGGGTGAAGTAGAAAACTTATTTAAATGATAGCAATATAATTCTTTGAATTGTTTTACACTAGTCTTGTCCAGAAGAATTATATTTGTTTATTATTTTTAAAATAACTGTTAAACCATTTTCTCCAGTAAAGAAATACAACTTTTTAAATATTTATTACGATTTTCCTTTAAATTCCAAAATATATCAAAAACAAAAAAAAAAAAGAAAGAAATGAACGGCACTTGCCTTATTCATCCCTTAAATTTGACAAATGTGTCGAGCATAGACGCTTCCGCTCCGGCTTATTTGCCTTAATTCGTTTCGGCGTCTAAGTAAATATAGCTTGCAACCCCACATCTTTCTTTTACTCGACATAGACTATATAGGTGAACGGTAAAGGTTTACTTGTAGGTCGGCAGTTACTGATAAGGGGCTAAACGTTTAATGCGTTGAACTTTAGGAGGAACATGCACGATTTATTTCGTCCAGTACAAGATTTTAAAAAATGGTTATAGAATATTTCCCTTTTATTATGTGATATATTAAGTGTAATGTTTACCAGCTTTCTTACTCTGCAGAAACTAATTCAATATTCAGTTTTCTAAACGATTGCGAGACACTTGCAGGTTTTTCTCATAAAATGATTTCACTAAATATGATTTAATATTCCGTATCATATGAAGGGAAGTTGATGAATTTTTCTTCATTTAGTCTAATTAGTGCAAGTCACTCTGGTGAATTCCATATATCTTCAACTATATGGGAAAATTTTCACTTCGACATTCTAGTACACTTATTAGTTGATAATTCTACCAATGGTATATGACTTTAGACATCAGCACTGAAGCATTTTGCAAGTCAGGCGTTACTATATACTTGAGGATTATCTTATAGTTTAGTTACGAATTGATACCACTTTCAAATGCACCAATGGTACGCCAGAACTGAGATTTTTCAGTTGTGTTATGAAAGTGAAAGTTGTAAAATTAACCCCCACCCCGACACACGCATACAGGCACGCACGCACGCATCACGCACGCACGCACACAAACAAAAAGTACCTAAACACTCGAACGGTGTACTGTAGAAAGTGAAACATTTGATAATGTGCCACCATCCAAGTTAATAGATCTTCATTTCGAATCTTGTCAATTGTTGCCTTATCATACTTCAACTGAGAACTTTCATTGTTATTATTATTAATCCTCAATTGACTCTGATGATGCAGACCTCAGATCAATTTATCGAAAGTATTCTAACTCATACAATCCCATCGAGTTATTTAGAATCCATGATTTAATGTCCCTTTCTCTTTCGTGAGAGGGAGAGGGTATTATTTGAGCAAGATTTGACTTGATACTTTCATGATACTTAGTCTGGTGTGATTTTCAGGTAAGTATTAGCGTTTAAGCGGAATAAATAGCAATGGACTTTATCTATTGTCCACTGAATTTATCCTGTCACAAACACATGTTTTCAGCAACCAAATGAATCATAAAATGATTTTGATGCATCTTCATTTCAAGGACTGGTCTTTAATGTAATATATAATCACCAGTAAACGTGGTGGAAAGGATGTCCTTGTTACTTGTTCATTCCATACCAGCTGTTGGCAGTCGAGCCACTCCTCGTTGCGTGACTAAGTAGTTTTGTAATGTTAGGTAAACTTCATGATATTATCAGGGCTCCAAGGCATGAATGTCAAGTCGTTCAATGTTTACAATAACAAAACTTAACTCTCAATTAAATTAGAAGCTACACTATCTAAAAAATAAATATCACAGGAAATTTTGAGCTATTTTATGAATGCAAGAGGAAAGCAAAATATTCTGTTCCTTTGTGATATGTGAATTACTTCAGCGTACACATCGGGTTCATTTCGACGAGAGTAAACTTGAAATTAAATTACTTTTGGATAGATGACATAATGTGCACAAGAGAAAATGCAAAATGAAAAGGTGCATGTTAAAATGGTAAGCTAGTAGGAAAGTTTTAGACACGAAAGAGATAAGGTGGGTCCAGATAGCAACTAAGATTCGAACTATAGCAGACAGGAAAGACCGTGATGATTCTGTGACGGTCTGAAAATGGTTTATGGATTATTGACTTGTGGATGTCTTCTGTCTTGATTGTTGATTGGATAAAATTGTTCATTGAAGGAAATAAACTCGTACAAAAATGAACGATGTACTTTCAGACTGTTTTTTGTACAACCTCATTAAATGGCAGGAATTATTTCATTACTTTCATAAACGTACATCTGAATAACAAACTTAAGCTTAATACAGTTCGGACTGCGATCAAACAAATGCCAGATGGAAAGTTTCTTGATCAAGGCGACTTAATCCCTGAAATGCAAAAAATTCTTATTAGAAATTATATTATAACTCTTCTCGCTAATAAGGAACAACAGGTAATGCCAGTAAAATACTAGTTCGTTTTGCCCTTAACAGACTGATCATTAATACTGTAGACAGAATTTGATATTTAGACTGGTCTCTCGGTGATGCTCACTCATCCTTAGACATTTCCTGGCCTTGTGCCAAACACTGGTCTAAAATTGAAACACCAGGGTAGTCAGTTTATACTTTGCGTGAGATATTGTCAGGAAAACCTTTACATTCAATGTCCTTTACAAGGACTTTGATTTCTTTGTCTGTGAGATCCAAAAGATCAATTTGAATATTACATTTGATTACACGTATATATGGAAGATCCAAGATGTCGCCTTGCATCTCCTACGAGCACACGGTTTGCAAATAATTTACACTCACTACATTAATTAAGATTCAAACACCCGAGTTATTTTAGTCACGTTTGGTGAACCTAAAGGGTTGCAAATAAAATATTCGCGAAATTTTCGTTTTGAGCCTCTTCTATTATATGCATTCATCGTCCTTCACATTCATAGGTTATTTCTCTGTTTATGTCATCCAGTTGGATGTGAATGATTTCCTTGGATTATGTCGAAGATGAAAATTATGCTTTCAGCCTTCCTTTATTTTGTTTTTACTTAACTAGCCAGATGTTTAGTTCCAGTGCCGATTTACTACATTCTTTTCTCGGTTAGTGACTACTTGCCCGTTTTTAAGTCGGGAGATTTCACGAATAACTGGAGAAAGCATTTGTTTTATTAGACATGTACAATCACGCTGATTCCATAGCGAGTTCATATATATATATATATATATATATATATATATATATATAGAGAGAGAGAGAGAGAGAGAGAGAGAGAGAGAAGGTTTAGATTTAGATTCAAGATTGAATATGGTACTTATGTTTAGGCACCAGAATATCGTATGGTATGGTATTATACAAATATATATATATATATATATATATATATATATATATATATATTTATATATATACATACATACATACATACATGTTTGTACGTATGTTTGTATACGGAACTCTCTCCTTACAACAAAACAATATCCCACAATGCATTTGCAGTACCAGTGCTGATCCCAGCATTTGAGATACTTGATTGGTCTATAGAGAGAGAAAATCCAGTCCATGAAAACCCGAAAAATCCTGACAACCACTGTGAACTTCCACAGAAAGAGCGATGTTGGCAGGTTCTACCTAAGAAGAAATGAAGGTGATAGGGACCTGAGATCAGTGTGGACGACCGAGTGATATCACTCAGGTAGCACTTGCTAAACAACAGCAGCAAAAATAAATATATTAGTGTAGTCATGAAAAGTGAAGTGAGCAACATTGTACGAGTTGGCAATGAACTCCTTAAGAAACACTCTCTTCCTGATGATCTTCTACACAGCCCTAAAACAGCTGGGTTCTCTTACCTCAGAGAAGACCTGGATGGAAAGCACTCAGTATACAAAAAAAAAAAAAAGAATGTGACAACTTCTCACCAAGGAAGACCTCGATGTTGCTTTTGACTCATGGCATGGTGCAGAATCCTGGATAAACACCACATTGTCAAGCCAAATCTTCTGCTCTAACCAACTTAACAAAGAATTTTACAGGCTGTCCAGATACTGCTTTGTGCCGATCTTCAAGACAGACTGAACGAAGTGTGGATCCATGTCATTTCCATTACTCGCCACAGCTCCAAATCCCATCACAGAGGCAGGATTCTTATTCTCAAGCACAAGGAACACGTATGAAGAATGGTATGCAATCATTCGACAATTTCCGTGATTCCCCTCAGTGTCTACAGTGAACTTTTTCTCGTCCACAAACAGGAGAGGTTTTCTTGCACCTTGATGCTTAATGAAGTACAGAAGCTTTGGGCTTCTCCCGGCTCTGATTGCCTTGGCTTTGGCTGTTAGAAGGTGACGGCTTCGTCGAACATAGCTGGTCATGCCAAGGTTCCTCTTTACAATTCTGGACACCCTGCAAAAGGATACGATGCGTTTCTTTGCAAGAGCTGTCATGGATGTGAATGGGTTGGCTTCAATTGAGCGTTTGAGGCCAGCGAGAAAATTTGAATTGCTCTTGAAATCATTTCAAGTCTTCTGTTCTTTTCTATCAATCTTTCCCATATCTTTAAATTGTTTATACTCACGATAAAGTGCTGCTTTTCGAAGTTTCATCAACTTAACAATTTTATTGGCAGTGTGCCCGGTACACACCAAAACAACAATGGCGAAACGATTCTGTTCTTCCATGACTTTCTATTGTCGAATCAGTATTTCTTTTTTTTTCTTGAAAAGTAAAGAGGAGGATTAGATTTTCAAGCAAGCAAGGTTTTGTCAAAAAATGAAATATTAAACCCACTAAGGCAGCTGCTTAAAATTGGTCTCAATTTATCTGCAAGACTCTGTATATATATATATATATATATATATATATATATATATATATGCGCATGTGAGTGTGTGCCTGTGTGTGTGTGTACATATTTATATATATATGTATGTTTGTATACATATATTTGTGTGTTCGTCCCCCACCATCGCTTGATACCCGATGTTGGTGTGTTTACGTCCCCGTAATCTAGAGGGTCGGCAAAAGAAAGCGATAGAATAAGTTCAGGAGTCGATTTGTTCCACTAAAAGGCGGTGCTCTAGCATGGCCACAGTCAAAATGAGTTTGACCAAAGAACGCAGCAAGGCACCCATGTACACACACGAACGCACACCTATAAGGCGAATATGCACGCACCCCCATATGGCGCACACCCCAGAAAATAAACTGTTTCTCCCTCTACACATACTCCTTCACACAACACGTACCACTACATATACACAGACCCCACACACATTACATACCGCACGCTAGCATAATCTCCTCCCCTACGACTTTACCCTTTACAGAATGAAAACAGACCAACGAACACAGCTATATACACCTACACCCCCAGAAAAAATTATACGTATGACACCGCTGCACATACCACAGGAGCACTACATTAATAATACACACTTTCCCAACTTCAAGATAACTCTTTCCGGCTTCACAGCATACCCAGTCAAGGGACACCACTCCTAAACAAATCTCCTGTCCCCTTTTTCATTCCAGCACCTTTTCACAGCAGCCGCTGACCGGTTGTGCTAATCCACCTCCGACAATGGAGAGCAGTCACCATATTCTTTGGCATATCGGCTAACTCTGATGAGCGTAAAGTTATATTATCGGTTTGTTAACGTTCCATTGTATTCTTTACGTGAAATCGATTGGCAAGACCAGTCGTGATGGATATTTAATACTATACATTTCGGACAACGGATATATATATATATCTATATATATATATATATATATATATATATATATATATATATATATATATATATATATATGTATATATATAAGGATTTACTTTTCGTAATGATAAAAAAAATCCCAAGGCTGTGTATATTTTAGAACACTTATTTTTTTTTATATCTCATTACGAAAGGTAAAACCTTATATTCACACGCTTATATATGACCTACGTTGGACCCCTTATTCGCATAATCACCGAACCTGGAGCTTAACTATGGTCTATTCATTAAACGCATTTATATTGAGTCAATTATTTAGTTACTTTTCGTTCATGTTTTCATTGTAGTAGTATCTTGAAAGCTACTTAAGCATCAACGTATGTCGATAAAATTT